>NW_022998301.1:0-1301 GCF_900245975.1 Drosophila guanche | reverse complement strand
AAACTCTGTGTGGTTTTGGCCTACCGTCTCGGAAAAGCTTTGAAATGCAAAAATGTTGATTGTTGTGAGATTTTTTTTTTTCGAAATTTGTACTTTAAAAACTTGGGAAAAGTCGGTTTTATTTTCTATGGCAGAACTTGTTTTTTTAGGAACTTATTAAGGATGTAATTTTTAGTTTAAGGTTTTTTCAGAGATTGCGGTTTGTTTCTTCACATAACTTAAGTATCTTAATTTTCGTTGTAAAAAACTTTGATTATCTGAAAAGTTGATTGATACTGCTATAAAATTGATCCAAACTCTGTGTGGTTTTGGCCTACCGTCTGGGTAAAGCTTTCAAATGGAAAAATGTTGATTGTCGTGATATTTTTTTTTTTCGAAATTTGTACTTTAAAAACTCGGGTTTATTTTCTATGCCAGAACTTGTTTTTTTAAAAACTTATTAAGGAAGTAATTTTAAGTTTAAGGTTTTTTTAGAGGTTGCGGTTTGTTTTTTCACATAACTTAAGTATCTTAATTTTCGTTGTAAAAAATCTTGATTATCTGAAAAGTTGATTGAAACTGCTATAAAATGGATCCAAACTGTTTGTGGTTTTGACCTACCGTCTGGGTAAAGCTTTGAAATGCAAAAATGTTGATTTTTGTGAGGTATTTTTTACGAATTTTTGACTTTAAAAACTCGGGAAAAGTCGGGTTTATTTTCTATGGCAGAACTTGTTTTTTAGGAACTTATTAAGAATGTAATTTTTAGTTTACGGTTTTTCAGAGGTTGCGGTTTCTTTTTTCACATAAGTTAAGTATCTTAAATCTGGTTGTAAAAAACTTTGATTATCTGAAAAGTTGATTGATACTGCTTTAAAATGGATCCAAACTCTGTGTGGTTTTGGCCTACCGTCTGGGTAAAGCTTTGAAATGCAAAAATGTTGATTTTTGTGAGGTATTTTTTTCGAATTTTGACTTTAAAAACTCGGGAAAAGTCGGGTTTATTTTCTATGGCAGAACTTGTTTTTTAAGAACTTATTAAGGAAGTAATTTTAAGTCTAAGGTTTTTTCAGAGGTTGCGGTTTGTTTATTCACATAACTTAAGTATCTTAGATCTGGTTGCAAAAAACTTTGATTATCTGAAAAGTTGATTGATACTGCTATAAAATGGATCCAAACTCTGTGTGGTTTTGGCCTACCGTCTGGGTAAAGCTTTAAAATGCAAAAATGTTGATTGTTGTGAGATTTTTTTTTTTCGATAATTTTACTTTAAAAACTCGGGAAAAGTCGGGTTTATTTTCTATGGCAGAAATTGTTTTTTA
>NW_022998300.1:0-1301 GCF_900245975.1 Drosophila guanche | reverse complement strand
AACAAACCGCAATCTCTGAAAAAACTGATTAAAAAAAAAAAATCTCACAACAATCAACATTTTTGCATTTAAAAGCTTTTACGAGACGGTAGGATAAAACCACAAACAGTTGGATTCATTTTATAGCAGAATCAATCAACTTTTCAGATAATCAAAGTTTTTTACAACCAGAATTAAGATACTTAAGTTATGTGAAAAAACAAACCGCAACCTCTGAAAAACCCTTAAACTAAAAATTACTTCCTTAATAAGTTATTAAAAAACAAGTTCTGCCATAGAAAATAAACCCGACTTTTCCCGAGTTTTTAAAGTAAAAAATTCGAAAACAAAAAATCTCACAACAATCAACATTTTTGCATTTCAAAGCTTTACCCAGACGGTAGGCCAAAACCACACAGAATTTGGATCCATTTTATAGCAGAATCAATCAACTTTTCAGATAATCAAAATTTTTTGCAACCAGATCTAAGATACTTATGTTATGTGAAAAAACAAACCGCAAAGTCTGAAAAAACCTTAAACTAAAAATTACTTCCTTAATAAGTTCTTAAAAAACAAGTTCTGCCATAAAAAATAAACCCGACTTTTCCCGAGTTTTTAAAGTCAAAAAAAAGTTCGAAAAAAAAATCTCACAACAATCCACATTTTTGCATTTCAAAGCTTTTCCGAGACGGTAGGCCAAAACCACACAGAGTTTGGATCCATTTTATAGCAGTATCAATCAACTATTCAGATAATCAAAGTTTTTTACAACCAAAATTAATATACTTAAGATATTTGAAAAAACAAACCGCAACCTCTGAAAAAACCTTAAACTAAAAGTTACTTCCTTAATAAGTTCTTAAAAAACTGGTTCTGCCATAGAAAATAAACCCGACTTTTCCCGAGTTTTTAAAGTAAAAATTTCGAAAACAAAAAAACTCACAACAATCAACATTTTTGCATTTCAAAGATTTACCCAGACGGTAGGCCAAAACCACACAGAATTTGGATACATTTTATAGCAGAATCAATCAACTTTTCAGATAATCAAAGTTTTTGCAACCAGATCGAAGATACTTGAGTTATGTGAAAAAAACAAAATGCAACCTTTGGAAAAAAATAATCTAAAAATTTCTTCCTTCATAAGTTCTTAAAAAACAAGTTCTGGCATAGAAAATAAACCCGACTTTTCCCGAGTTTTTAAAGTCAAAAATTCGTAAAAAATACCTCACAAAAATCAACATTTTTGCATTTCAAAGCTTTACCCAAAACCACACAGAGTTTGGATCCATTTTATAGCAGAATCAATCAACTTTTCA
>NW_022998299.1:0-1302 GCF_900245975.1 Drosophila guanche | reverse complement strand
TTTTTTTTCAAAATTTTGACTTTAAAAAATCGGAAAAAGTCGGCTTTATTTTCTATGGCAGAACTTGTTTTTTAAGAACTATCAATTTTGTAATTTTTAGTTTAAGGGGTTTTCAGAGGTTGTGGTTTTTTCACATAATTTAAGTGTCTTAGATCTGATTGCAAAAAACTTTCATTATCTGAAAAGTTGATTGATTCTACTATAAAATGGATCCAAACTCTGTGTGGTTTTGGCCTACCGTCTGGGTAAAGCTTTGAAATGCAAAAATGTTGATTTTTGTGAGATTTTTTGTTTTCGAAATTTTTACTTTAAAAACTCGGGAAAAGTCGGGTTTATTTTCTATGGCAGAACTTGTTTTTTAAGAACTTATTAAGGAAGTATTATTTAGTTTAAGGTTTTTTCAGAGGTTGTGGTTTGTTTTTTTACATAACTTAAGTATCTTAATTTTGGTTGTAAGAAACTTTGATTATCTGAAAAGTTGATTGATACTGCTATAAAATGGATCCAAACTCTGTGTGGTTTTGGCCTACCGTCTCGGAAAAGCTTTGAAATTCAAAAATGTGGATTGTTGTGAGATTTTTTTTTTTCAAAATTTTGACTTTAAAAAATCGGAAAAAGTCGGCTTTATTTTCTATGGCAGAACTTGTTTTTTAAGAACTATCAATTTTGTAATTTTTAGTTTAAGGGGTTTTCAGAGGTTGTGGTTTTTTCACATAATTTAAGTGTCTTAGATCTGGTTGCAAAAAACTTTGATTATCTGAAAAGTTGATTGATTCTGCTATAAAATGGATCCAAACTTTGTGTGGTTGTGGCCTACCGTCTGGGTAAAGCTTTGAAATGCAAAAATGTTGATTGTTGTGAGATTTTTTGTTTTCGAAATTTTTACTTTAAAAACTCGGGAAAAGTCGGGTTTATTTTCTATGGCAGAACTTGTTTTTTAAGAACTTATTAAGGAAGTATTATTTAGTTTAAGGTTTTTTCAGAGGTTGTGGTTTGTTTTTTTACATAACTTAAGTATCTTAATTTTGGTTGTAAAAAACTTTGATTATCTGAAAAGTTGATTGATACTTCTATATAATAGATCCAAACTCTGTGTGGTTTTGGCCTACCGTCTGGGTAAAGCTTTGAAATGCAAAAATGTTCATTTTTGTGAGATTTTTTGTTTTCGAAATTTTTACTTTAAAAACTCGGGAAAAGTCGGGTTTATTTTCTATGGCAGAACTTGTTTTTTAAGAACTAGCAATTTTGTAGTTTTTAGTTTAAGGTTTTATCAGAGGTTGCGGTTTGTTTTTTCACATATCT
>NW_022998298.1:0-1302 GCF_900245975.1 Drosophila guanche | reverse complement strand
AAAAAAAAAATCTCACAACAATCCACATTTTTGCATTTCAAAGCTTTTCCGAGACGGTAGGCCAAAACCACACAGAGTTTGGATCCATTTTATAGCAGAATCAATCAACTTTTCAGATAATCAAAATTTTTTTACAACCAGATCTAAGATACTTATGTTATGAAAAAAAAACAAACCGAAAGCTCTAAAAAAAACCTTAACTAAAAATTACTTCCTTAATAAGTTCTTAAAAGAAAAGTTCTTCCATAGAAAATAAACCCGACTTTTCCCGAATTTTTAAAGTACAAATTTCGAAGAAAAAAAAAATCTCACAACTATCATTATTTTTGCATTTCAAAGCTTTTCCGAGACGGTAGGCCAAAACCACAAACAGTTTGGATCCATTTAATAGCAGTATCAATCAACTTTTTAGATAATCAAGGTTTTTTACAACCAAAATTAAGATACTTAAGTTATGTGAAAAGACAAACCGCAACCTATGAAAATTCAAAGTAATCAAAGTTCTTTACAACCAGGTCTAAGATGGTTAAGTTATGTGAAAAAACAAACCGCTACTTCTAAAAAACCTTAAACAAAAAAGTAACAAACTTTGCAAATTTTTAAAAGAAAAGTTCTTCCATAGAAAATAAACCCGACTTTTCCCGAATTTTTAAAGTCAAAATTTTGTAAAAAATACCTCACAAAAATCAACATGTTTGCATTTCAAAGCTTTACCCAGAAGGTAGGCCAAACCCACACAGAGGTTGGATCCATATTAAAGCAGTATCAATCAACTTTTCAGATAATCAGAGTTTTTTACAACCAAAATTAAGATACTTAAGTTATGTAAAAAAAACAAACCGCAACCTCTGAAAAAACCTTAAACTTAAAATTACTTTCTTAATAAGTTCTTAAAAAACAAGTTCTGCCATAGAAAAAAAACCCGAGTTTTTAAAGTCAAAATGTCGTACAAAATACCTTACATAAATGAACATTTTTGCATTTTAAAGCTTTACCCAGACGGTAGGCCAAAACCACACAGAGTTTGGATCCATTTTATAGCAGAATCAATCAACTTTTCAGATAATCAAAGTTTTTTACAACCAAAATTAAGATACTTAAGTTATGTGAAAAACCAACCGCAACATCTGAAAAAACCTTAAACTAAAAATTACTTCCTTAATAAGTTCCTAAAAAACAAGTTCTGCCAAAGAAAATAAACCCAACTTTTCCCGAGTTTTTAAAGTAAAAATATCGGAAAAAAAAATCTCACATCAATTAACATTTTTGCATTTCAAAGGCTTATCCAGACGGTAGGCCAAA
>NW_022998297.1:0-1302 GCF_900245975.1 Drosophila guanche | reverse complement strand
ACTAGTAATTTTGTAATTTTTAGTTTAAGGTTTTTTCAGATGTTGCGGTTGGTTTTTCACATAACTTAAGTATCTTAATTTTGGTTGTAAAAAACTTTGATTATCTGAAAAGTTGATTGATTCTGCTATAAAATGGATCCGAACTCTGTGTGGGTTTGGCCTACCGTCTCGGTAAAGCTTTAAAATGCAAAAATGTTCATTTTTGTGAGGTATTTGGACGAAATTTTGACTTTAAAAACTCGGGTTTATTTTCTATGGCAGAACTTGTTTTTTAAGAACTTATTAAGAAAGTAATTTTAAGTTTAAGGTTTTTTCAGAGGTTGTGGTTTGTTTTTTCACATAACTTAAGAATCTTAATTTTGGTTGTAAAAACCCTTGATTATCTGAAAAGTTGATGGATACTGCTATTAAATGGATCCAAACTTTTTGTGGTTTTGGCCTACCGTCTCGGAAAAGCTTTAAAAATGCAAAAATGTTGATTTTTGTGAGATTTTTTTTTTTCTTCGAAATTTTGACTTTAAAAACTCGGGAAAAGTCGGTTTTATTTTCTATGGCAGAACTTGCTTTTTAAGAACTTGTAATTTTGTAATTTTTAGTTTAAGGTTTTTTCAGATGTTGCGGTTGGTTTTTCACATAACTTAAGTATCTTAATTTTGGTTGTAAAAAACTTTGATTATCTGAAAAGTTGATTGATTCTGCTATAAAATGGATCCAAACTCTATGTGGGTTTGGCCTACCGTCTCGGTAANGAAATGCAAAAATGTAGATTGTTGTAAGATTTTTTTTTTCTTCGAAATTTTGACTTTAAAAACTCGGGAAAAGTCGGTTTTATTTTCTATGGCAGAACTTGTTTTTTAAGAACTTGTAATTTTGTAATTTTTAGTTTAAGGTTTTTTCAGATGTTGCGGTTGGTTTTTCACATAACTTAAGTATCTTAATTTTGGTTGTAAAAAACTTTGATTATCTGAAAAGTTGATTGATTCTGCTATAAAATGGATCCAAACTCTATGTGGGTTTGGCCTACCGTCTCGGTAAAGCTTTAAAATGCAAAAATGTTCATTTTTGTGAGGTATTTGGACAAAATTTTGACTTTAAAAACTCGGGTTTATTTTCTATGGCAGAACTTGTTTTTTAAGAACTTATTAAGAAAGTAATTTTAAGTTTAAGGTTTTTTCAGAGGTTGCGGTTTGTTGTTTTACATAACTTAAGTATCTTCATTTTGGTTGTAAAAAACTTTGATTATCTGAAAAGTTGATTGATACTGCTATAATATGGATCCAAACTCTGTGTGGTTTTGGCCTA
>NW_022998296.1:0-1302 GCF_900245975.1 Drosophila guanche | reverse complement strand
GATCCAAACTCTGTGTGGTTTTGGCCTACCGTCTGGGTAAAGCTTTGAAATGCAAAAATGTTGATTGTTGTGAGATTTTTTGTTTTCGATATTTTTACTTTAAAAACTCGGGAAAAGTCGGGTTTATTTTCTGTGGCAGAACTTGTTTTTTAAGAACTTATTAAGGGTTTTATTTTAAGTTTAAGGTTTTTTCAGAGGTTGCGGTTTGTTTTTTCACATAACTTAAGTATCTTAGATCTGATTGCAAAAAACTTTGATTATCTGAAAAGTTGATTGATTCTGCTATGGAATGGATCCAAACTCTGTGTGGTTTTGGCCTACCGTCTGGGTAAAGCTTTGAAATGCAAATGATTGTTGTGAGATTTTTTGTTTTCGAAATTTTTACTTTAAAAGCTCGGGAAAAATCGGGTTTATTTACCATGGCAGAACATGTTTTTTAAGAACTTATTAAGGAAGTAACTTTTAGTTTAAGGTTTTTTCAGAGGTTGCGGTTTGTTTTTTCATATAACTTAAGTTTCTTAATTTTGGTTGTAAAAAACTTTGATTATCTGAATAGTTGATTGATACTGCTATAAAATGCATCCAAANCTGAAAAGTTGATTGATTCTGCTATGGAATGGATCCAAACTCTGTGTGGTTTTGGCCTACCGTCTGGGTAAAGCTTTGAAATGCAAATGATTGTTGTGAGATTTTTTGTTTTCGAAATTTTTACTTTAAAAGCTCGGGAAAAATCGGGTTTATTTACCAATGCAGAACATGTTTTTTAAGAACTTATTAAGGAAGTAAATTTTAGTTTAAGGTTTTTTCAGAGGTTGCGGTTTGTTTTTTCACATAACTTAAGTTTCTTAATTTTGGTTGTAAAAAACTTTGATTATCTGAATAGTTGATTGATACTGCTATAAAATGCATCCAAACTCTGTGTGGTTTTGGCCTACCGTCTCGGAAAAGCTTTGAAATGCAAAAATGTGGATTGTTGTGAGATTTTTTTTTTGTCGAATTTTTGACTTTAAAAACTCGGGAAAGGTCGGCTTTATTGAACTTGTTTTTTAAGAACTATCAATTTTTAATTTTTAGTTTAAGGGGTTTTCAGAGGTTGCGGTTTGTTTTTCACATAACTTAAGTATTTTAGATCTGATTGCAAAAAACTTTGATTATCTGAAAAGTTGATTGATTCTACTATAAAATGGATCCAAACTCTGTGTGGTTTTGGCCTACCGTCTGGGTAAAGCTTTGAAATGGAAATATGTTGATTTTTGTGAGGTATAATTTACGAATTTTTGACTTTAAAAACTCGGGAAAAGT
>NW_022998295.1:789-1302 GCF_900245975.1 Drosophila guanche | reverse complement strand
GGAACTCCCTGATGTAGGCACCCGATTTGCGGAAGCCGTGGCAAAAAACCTATATAGGGAGTGGTATCGTGCTGGGTATGTTTTATATGTTGAAAAATTTAAAATTTGTCTTTACATATGATATCGGGAAAATACATAGCTGGCAATGTCTAATACTTTATTTGGTTGGATATATATATATATAGTTGTTACTCTATATAAATAATATTAAAGTGTTTGTGCGTTTCTTGTATTAAAATACTAGAAGAAATGACTGTTAAGGGGAACTCCCTGATGTAGGCACCCGATTTGCGGAAGCCGTGGCAAAAAACCTCTATAGGGAGTGGTATCGTGCTGGGTATGTTTTATATGTTGAAAAATTTAAAATTTGTTTTTACATATGATATGGGGAAAATACATAGTATACATATGTTTCCCATATACATGTATAATATAACTTCAGCATGATTTGATTATGAAGAAACGATAATGTACAATATGATATACTGTACTGTATGGCCTTTCATATAAAAT
>NW_022998295.1:0-731 GCF_900245975.1 Drosophila guanche | reverse complement strand
CTTCAGCATGATTTGATTATGAAGAAACGATAATGTACGATATGATATAGTGTACTGTATGGCCTTTCATATGAAATGGGCATCGTATTGATATAAATACAAAATGTATAATGGCTTTGATGGTTGATTGGGCATGTTTCCCATATACATGTATAATATAACTTCAGCATGATTTGATTATGAAGAAACGATAATGTACAATATGATATACTGTACTGTATGGCCTTTCATATGAAATAGGCATTGTTTTAATATAAATACAAGATGTATAATGGCTTTGATGGTTGATTGGGCATGTTTCCCATATACATGTATAATATAACTTCAGCATGATTTGATTATGAAGAAACGATAATGTACGATATGATATAGTGTACTGTCTGGCCTTTCATATGAAATGGACATTGTATTGATATAAATACAAAATGTATAATGGCTTTGATGGTTGATTGGGCATGTTTCCCATATACATGTATAATATAACTTCAGCATGATTTGATTATGAAGAAACGATAATGTACGATATGATATACTGTACTGTATGGCCTTTCATATGAAATAGGCATTGTTTTAATATAAATACAAGATGTATATTGGTTATGATGGTTGATTGGGCATGTTTCCCATATACATGTATAATATAACTTCAGCATGATTTGATTATGAAGAAACGATAAGGTACGATATGATATACTGTACTGTATGGCCTTTCATATGAAATGGGCATTGTA
>NW_022998294.1:0-1303 GCF_900245975.1 Drosophila guanche | reverse complement strand
AAAATCAACAGATTTGCATTTCAAAGCTTTACCCAGACGGTAGGCCAAACCACACACAGATTGGATCCACTTCATAGCAGCATCAATCAACTTTTCAGATAATCAAAGTTCTTTACAACCAGATCTAAGTTACTGAAGTTATGTGAAAAAACAAATCGCTACCTCTGAAAAAAACCTTAAACAAAAAATTACTTTCTTAATAAGTTCTTAAAAAACAAGCTCTGCCATAGAAAATAAACCCGACTTTTCCCGAGTTTTTAAAGTCAAAATTTCGAAAACAAAAAATCTCACAACAATCAACATTTTTGCATTTCAAAGCTTTTCCGAGACGGTAGGCCAAAAACACACAGAGTTTGGATCCATTTTATAGCAGTATCAATCAACTTTTCAGATAATCAAAGTTTTTTACAACCAAAATTAAGATACTTTAGTTATGTGAAAAAACAAACCGCATCCTCTGAAAAAACCTTAAACTTAAAATTACTTCCTTAATAAGTTCTTAAAAAACAAGTTCTGCCATAGAAAATAAAACCGACTTTTCCAAAGTTTTTAAAGTCAAAATTTCGTACAAAATACCTCTCAAAAATCAAAATTTTTGCATTTCAAAGCTTTACCCAGACGGTAGGCCAAAACCACACATAGTTTGGATCCATTTTATAGCAGAATCAATCAACTTTTCTGATAGTCAAAGTTTTTTGCAACCAGATCTTAGATACTTAAGTTATGTGAAAAAACAAACCGCAATCTCTGAAAAAACCTTAAACTAAAAATTACTTCCTTAATAAGTTTCTAAAAAACAAGTTCTGCCATAGAAAATAAACCCGACATTTCCCGAGTTTTTAAGGTAAAAATATCGAAAAAAAAATCTCACATCAATCAACATTTTTGCATTTCAAAGATTTACCCAGACGGTAGGCCAAAAACACAAACAGTTTGGATCCATTTTATAGCAGTATCAATCAACTTTTCAGATAATCAAAGTTTTTTACAACCAAAATTAAGATACTTAAGTTATGTGAAAAAACAAACCGCAACCTCTGAAAAAACCTTAGTCTTTAAATTACTTCCTTAATAAGTTCTTAAAAAACAAGTTCTGCCATAAACAATAAAACCGACTTTTCCCAAGTTTTTAAAGTCAAAATTTCGTACAAAATACCTCACAAAAATCAACATTTTTGCATTTCAAAGCTTTACCCAGACGGTAGGCCAAAACCACACAGAGTTTGGATCCATTTTATAGCAGAATCAATCAACTATTCTGATAATCAAAGTTTTTTGCAACCAGATCTTAGATACTTAAGTT
>NW_022998293.1:0-1303 GCF_900245975.1 Drosophila guanche | reverse complement strand
ATCTCAGAACAACCAACATTTTTGCATTTCAAAGCTTTACCCAGGCGGTAGGCCAAAACCACACACAGTTTGGATCAATTTTTTAGCAGTATCAATCAACTTTTCAGATAATCAAAGTTTTTTGCAACCAGATCTAAGATACTTAAGTTATGTGAAAAAACAAACCGCTACTTCTAAAAAAATCTTAAATTAAAAATTACATCTTTAATAAGTTCCTAAAAAAAAGTTCTGCCACAGAAAATAACCCGACTCTTCCCGAGTTTTTAGAGACAAAATTTCGTAAAAAATAACTCACAAAAATCCACATTTTTGCATTTCAAAGCTTTTCCCAGACGGTAGACCAAAACCACAAAGAGGTTGGATCCATTTTATAGCCGTATCAATAAACTTTTCAGATAATCAAATTTTTTTGCAACCAGATCTAAGATACTTAAGTTATGTGAAAAAACAAACCGAAACCTCTGAAAAAACATTAAACAAAAAAAGTACAAACTTTGAAAGCTCTTAAAAAAAAGTTCTGCAATAGAAAATAAACCCTAATGTTCCCGAGTTATTAAAGTCAATATTTCGTCAATAAAAATCTCACAACAACCAACATTTTTGCATTTCAAAGCTTTACCCAGGCGGTAGGCCAAAACCACACACAGTTTGGATCAATTTTTTAGCAGTATCAATAAACTTTTCAGATAATTAAAGATTTTTGCAACCAGATGTAAGATACTTAGGTTATGTGTAAAAACAGACCGCAACCTCTGAAAAAGCCTTAAATTAAAAATGACATCTTTAATAAGTTCCTAAAAATAAAGTTCTGCCTTAGAAAATAACCCGACTCTTCCCGAGTTTTTAAAGTCAATATTTCGACAATAAAAATCTCACAACAACCAACATTTTTGCATTTCAAAGCTTTACCCAGGCGGTAGGCCAAAACCACACACAGTTTGGATCAATTTTTTAGCAGTATCAATAAACTTTTCAGATAATTAAAGATTTTTGCAACCAGATGTAAGATACTTAAGTTATGTGAAAAAACAAACCGAAACCTCTGAAAAAACCTTAAACAAAAAAAAGTACAAACTTTGAAAGCTCTTAAAAAAAAGTTCTGCCATAGAAAATAAACCCTAATGTTTCCCGAGTTATTAAAGTCAATATTTCGACAATAAAAATCTCACAACAACCAACATTTTTGCATTTCAAAGCTTTACCCAGGCGGTAGGCCAAAACCACACACAGTTTGGATCAATTTTTTAGCAGTATCAATAAACTTTTCAGATAATTAAAGTTTTTTGCAACCAGATGTAAGATA
>NW_022998292.1:0-1304 GCF_900245975.1 Drosophila guanche | reverse complement strand
TGAAATGCAACAATGTTGGTTGTTGTGAGATTTTTATTGTCGAAATATTAACTTTAAGAACTCGGGAACATTAGGGTTTATTTTCTATGGCAGAACTTTTCTTTTCAGAATTTTCAAAGTTTGTACTTTTTTTGTTTAAGGTTTTTTCAGAGGTTGCGGTTTTTTTTCACATAACTTAAATATCTTTTATCTGGTTGCAAAAAACTTTAATTATCTGAAAAGTTTATTGATACTGCTAAAAAATTGATCCAAACTGTGTGTGGTTTTGGCCTACCGCCTGGGTAAAGCTTTGAAATGCAAAAATGTTGGTTGTTCTGAGATTTTTATTGTCGAAATATTGACTTTAATAACTTGAGAACATTAGGGTTTATTTTCTTTTGCAGAACTTTTTTTAAGAGCTTTCAAGGTTTGTACTTTTTTTGTTTAAGGTTTTTTCAGATGTTTCGGTTTGTTTTTTCACATAACTTAAGTATCTTAGATCTGGTTGCAAAAAACTTTGATTATCTGAAAAGTTTATTGATACGGCTATAAAATGGATCCAAACTCTTTGTGGTTTTGGTCTACCGTCTGGGAAAAGCTTTGAAATGCAAAAATGTTGGTGGTTGTGAGATTTTTATTGTCGAAATATTGACTTTTAAAACTCGGTAACAGTCGGGTTTATTTTCTATGGCAGAATTTTTTTTTTTGAACTTATTAAAGATGTAATTTTTAGCTTAAGGTTTTTTTAGAAGTAGCGGGTTGTTTTTTCACATAACTTAAGTATCTTAGATCTAGTTGCAAAAAACTTTGATTATCTAAAAGTTGATTGATACTGCTAACAAATTGATCCAAATTGTGTGTGGTTTTGGCCTACCGCCTGGATAAAGCTTTGAAATGCAAAAATGTTGGTTTTTGTGAGATTTTTATTGTCGAAATATTGAATTTAAAAACTCGGGAACATTAGGGTTAATTTTCTACGGCAGAACTTTTTTTTTTGAACTTATTAAAGATGTAATTTTTAGCTTAAGGTTTTTTTAGAAGTAGCGGGTTGTTTTTTCACATAACTTAAGTATCTTAGATCTAGTTGCAAAAAACTTTAATTATCTGAAAAGTTTATTGATACTGCTAAAAAATTGATCCAAACTGTGTGTGGTTTTGGCCTACCGCCTGGGTAAAACTTTGAAATGCAAAAATGTTGGTTGTTCTGAGATTTTTATTGTCGAAATATTGACTTTAATAACTCGAGAACATTAGGGTTTATTTTCTTTTGCAGAACTTTTTTTAAGAGCTTTCAAGGTTTGTACTTTTTTTGTTTAAGGTTTTTT
>NW_022998291.1:0-1304 GCF_900245975.1 Drosophila guanche | reverse complement strand
GGGGGATTGGTCGGTTTAAAATTGGCAGAGGCAGAGGCCGAGTGAAGCAGAGTGTGAATGAGAGAATGTAAAAAGAACAACAAAAGCTGCAGGACAGTGTGGGTTTAGCCACTGATAATTAATTTATTCTTTCTGGCTATAATAATGATCCAATCGGATCCCAATTTATTGATCTGATAGATATAGCCATTCCCTACAGAATGATGTTTTTAGTTTTCTTTTATCTTTAAAATTGTAGATTTGGGAGGTTTTCGCCCTTTTGCGGGGGCGGATGGGGCGGGGCACATTTTTTAAATACACTTGTAACAGTGTGAGCATACAGAAGTCTGGATGCAAAATTTGGTGGCTCTAGCTTTTATAGTCTCTGAGATTCAGGTGCTCAACAAGACGGACGGACAGACGGACGGACAGACAGGGCTCAATCGACTCGGCTATTGATGGTGATCAATAATATATACACTTTATGGGGTCGGAAACGATTCCTTCTGTGTGTTACATACATTAACTTTGTGCACAAATACAATATACCCTATTTACTCTTCGAGTACCGGGTATAAAACAAATATAAGCTGCGTGAGGGGGGGGGCGGCATTCCCTACAGAATGGCGTTTTTAGTTTTCTTCTATATTTAAAATTTGTAGATTTGGGAGGTTTTCGCCCATTTGCTGTGGCGAAATGGGGCGGGGCACATTTTTTAAATACACTTGTAACAGTGTGAGCATACAGAAGTCTGGATGCAGAATTTGGTGGCTCTAGCTTTTATAGTCTCTGAGATTCAGGTGCTCAACAAGACGGACGGACAGACGGACGGACAGACGGACAGACAGACAGGGCTCAATCGACTCGGCTATTGATGGTGACCAAGAATATATACACTTTATGGGGTCGGAAATGATTCCTTCTGTGTGTTACATACATTAACTTTGTGCACAAATACAATATACCCTATTTACTCTTCGAGTACCGGGTATAAAACAAATATAAGCTGTTTGGGTGAGGGGGGGGGGGGGGGGGGGGGGGGGGGAGTGGGTGGTTTAAAGTCGGCAGAGGCAGAGGCCGAGTGAAGCAGAGTGTGAATGAGAGAATGTGAAAAGAACAACAAAAACTGCAGGACAGTGTGGGTTTAGCCACTGCTAATTAATTTATTCTTTCTGGCTATAATAATGATCCAATCGGATCCCAATTTGGTGATCTGATAGATATGGCCATTCCCTACAGAATGGCGTTTTTAGTTTTCTTCTATCTTTAAATTGTGGTGATCTGATAGATATGGCCATTCCCTACAGAATGGCGTTTTTAGTTTT
>NW_022998290.1:0-1304 GCF_900245975.1 Drosophila guanche | reverse complement strand
AAGGTTCTTTCAGAGGTTGTGGTTTGTTTTTTTACATAACTTAAGTATCTTAATTTTGGTTGTAAATAACTTTGATTATCTGAAAAGTTGATTGATACTGCTATTAAATGGATCCAAACTGTTTATGGTTTTGGCCTACGGTCTCCGAAAAGCTTTGAAATGAAAAAATGTTGATTGTTGTGAGATTTTTTTTTTCGAAATTTTGACTTTAAAAACTCGGGAAAAGTTGGTTCTATTTTCTATGGCAGAACTTGTTTTTTAAGAACTAGCAATTTTGTAATATTTAGTTTAAGGTTTTTTCAGAGGTTGCTGTTTGTTTTTTCACATAACTTAAGTATCTTAATTTTGGTTGTAAAGAACTTTGATTATCTGAAAAGTTGATTGATACTGCTATTAAATGGATCCAAACTCTGAGTGGTTTTGGCCTACCGTCTCGAAAAGCTTTGAAATGCAAAAATGTTGATTGATGTGAGATTTTTTTTTCTCGAAATTTTGACTTTAAAAACTTGGGAAAAGTTGATTTTATTTTCTATGGCAGAACTTGTTTTTTAAGAACTAGCAATTTTGTAATTTTTAGTTTAAGGTTTTTTCAGAGGTTGCGGTTCGTTTTTTCACATAACTTAAGTATCTTAATTTTGGTTGTAAAACCCCTTGATTATCTGAAAAGTTGATTGATACTGCTATTAAATGGATCCAAACTTTTTGTGGTTTTGGCCTACNTTTTTTATTTTCTATGGCAGAACTTGTTTTTTAAGAACTAGCAATTTTGTAATTTTTAGTTTAAGGTTTTTTCAGAGGTTGCGGTTCGTTTTTTCACATAACTTAAGTATCTTAATTTTGGTTGTAAAACCCCTTGATTATCTGAAAAGTTGATTGATACTGCTATTAAATGGATCCAAACGTTTTGTGGTTTTGGCCTACCGTCTCGGAAAAACTTTGAAATGCAAAAATGTTGATTTTTGTGAGATTTTTGATTATCTGAAAAGTTGATTGATACTGCTATTAAATGGATCCAAACTTTTTGTGGTTTTGGCCTACCGTCTCGGAAAAACTTTGAAATGCAAAAATGTTGATTTTTGTGAGATTTTTTTTTCTCGAAATTTTGCCTTTAAAAACTCGGGAAAAGTCGGTTTTATTTTCTATGGCAGAACTTGTTTTATAAGAACTAGAAATTTTGTAATTTTTAGATTAAGGTTTTTTCAGAGGTTGTGGTTTGTTTTTTTACATAACTTAAGTATCTTAATTTTGGTTGTAAAAAACTTTGATTATCTGAAAAGTTGATTGATACTGCTATTAAATGGATC
>NW_022998289.1:0-1304 GCF_900245975.1 Drosophila guanche | reverse complement strand
TGGGCAAAGCTTTGAAATGTAAAAATGTTGATTTTTGTGAGGTATTTTTTTACGAAATTTTGACTTTAAAAACTTGGGAAGAATCGGGTTTATTTTCTATGGCAGAACTTTTTTCTTAAGAATTTATTAAGAAAGTAATTGTTTGTTTAAGGTTTTTTCAGAGCTTAAGTATCTTAGATCTGGTTGCAAAAAACTTTGGTTATCTGAAAAGCTGATTGATACTGCTATAATATGGATCCAAAATCTGTGTGGTTTTAGCCTGCCGTCTGGGTGAAGCTTTGAAAAGCAAAAATGTTGATTTTTGTGGGGTATTTTATATGAAATTTTGACTTTAAAAATTCGGGAAAAGTCGGGTTTATTTTCTATGGCAGAACTTTTTATTTAAGAATTTTCAAAGTTTGTACTTTTTTGTTTAAGGTTTTTTAGAAGTAGCGGTATGTGTTTTCACATAACTTAAGTATCTTAGACCTGGTTGTAAAGAACTTTTATTATCTGAAAAGTTGATTGATGCTGCTATGAAGTGGATCCAAACTGTGTGTAGTTTTGGCATA
This sequence comes from Drosophila guanche, assembly GCF_900245975.1. Taxonomy (NCBI): domain Eukaryota; kingdom Metazoa; phylum Arthropoda; class Insecta; order Diptera; family Drosophilidae; genus Drosophila; species Drosophila guanche. Next base: position 753 of record NW_022998289.1, on the reverse strand, counting down.
CCGTCTCGGAAAAGCTTTGAAATGCAAAAATGTTGATTGTTGTGAGATTTTTTTTCTTCGAAATTTTGACTTTAAAAACTCGGGAAAACTCTGGTTTATTTTCTATGGCAGACATTTTTTTTAAGAGTTTATTAGAAAGTAATTTTTTGTTTAAGGTTTTTTCAGAGGTTGCGTTTTGTTTTTCACATAACTTTAGTATACTAGATCTGGTTGCAAAAAACTTTGATTATCTGAAAAGTTGATTGATACTGCTATAAAATGGATCCAAAATCTGTGTGGTTTTGGCCTACCGTCTGGGTAAATGCTTTAAATGCAAAAATGTTGATTTTTGTGAGGTATTTTGTACGAAATTTTTACTTTAAAAATTCGGTAAGAGTCGGGTTTATTTTTTATTTCAGAACTTTTTTTTTAAGAATTTATTAAGAAAGTAATTTTTTATTTAAGGGTTTTTCAGAGGTAGTGATTTTTTTTCACATAACTCAAGTATCTAAGATCTGGTTGCAAAAAACTTTGATTATCTGAAAAGTTGATTGATACTGCTATAAAATGGATCAAAACTCTGTGTGGTTTTGGCCTACCGTCTGGGTAAAGCTTTGAAATGCAAAAATGTTGACTTTTGTGAGGTGTTTTGTACCAAATTTTGACTTTAAAAATTTGGGAAAAGTCGGGTCTATTATCTATGCCAGAACTTTTTTTTAAGAGATTATTAAGAAAGTAATTTTTAGTTTAAGGTTTTTTCAGAGGTTGCGATTT
>NW_022998288.1:0-1304 GCF_900245975.1 Drosophila guanche | reverse complement strand
ATCACAACAATCCACATTTTTGCATTTCAAAGCTTTTCGAGACGGTAGGCCAAAACCACTCAGAGTTTGGATCCATTTTATAGCAAAATCAATCAACTTTTCAGATAATCAAAGTTTTTTACAACCACAGTTAAGATACTTAAGTTATGTGAAAAAACAAACCGAAACCTCTGAAAAAACCTTAAACTAAAAAATAAAAAATTGCTAGTTCTTAAAAAACAAGTTCTGCCATAGAAAATAAAACCAACTTCTCCCGAGTTTTTAAAGTCAAAAGTTCGAAAAAAAAAAATCTCACAACAATCCACATTTTTGCATTTCAAAGCTTTTCCGAGACTTTAGGCCAAAACCACACAGAGTTTGGATCCATTTTATAGCAGAATCAATCAACTTTTCAGATAATCAAAATTTTTTTGCAACCAGATCTAAGATAATCTCTAATCTCTAAAAAAACCTTAAACTAAAAATTACTTCCTTAATAAGTTCTTAAAAGAAAAGTTCTTCCATAGAAAATAATCCCGACTTTTCCCGAATTTTTAAAGTAAAAATTTCGAAGAAAAAAAATACCTCACAAAAATGAACATTTTTGCATTTTAAAGCTTTACCCAGACGGTAGGCCAAAACCACACAGTTTGGATCCATTATATAGCAGTATCAATCAACTTTTCAGATAATCAATGTTTTTTACAACCAAAATTAAGATACTTANCATTTTTGCATTTCAAAGCTTTACCCAGACGGTAGGCCAAAACCACACAGTTTGGATCCATTATATAGCAGTATCAATCAACTTTTCAGATAATCAAAGTTTTTTACAACCAAAATTAAGATACTTAAGTTATGTGAAAAAACAAACCACAACCTCTGAAAAAACCTTAAACTAAAAATTACAAAGTTACTAGTTCTTAAAAAACAAGTTCTGCCATAGAAAATAAAACCGACTTTTCCCAAATTTTAAAGTAAAAATTTCGAAAAAAAAAAATCTCACATCAATCAACATTTTTGCATTTCAAAGCTTTTCCGAGACGGTGGGCCAAAACCACAAACAGTTTGGATCCATTTAATAGCAGTATCAATCAACTTTTCAGATAATCAAAGTTTTTTACAACCAAAATTAAGATACTTAAGTTATGTGAAAAAACACAACACTGAACCAACCTTAAACCAAAAATTACAAAATTACTAGTTCTTAAAAAACAAGTTCTGCCATAGAAAATAAACCAAACTCTTCCCGAGTTTTTAAAGTCTAAATTTCGTAATAAATACCTCACAAAAATCAACATTTTTGCATTTCAAATCTGTATATT
>NW_022998287.1:0-1304 GCF_900245975.1 Drosophila guanche | reverse complement strand
ACATTTTTGCATTTCAAAGCTTTTCCGAGACGGTAGGCCAAAACCACAAAAAGTTTGGATCCATTTAATAGCAGTATCAATCAACTTTTCAGATAATCAAAGTTTTTTACAACCAAAATTAAGATACTTAAGTTATGTGAAAAAACAAACCGCAACCTCTGAAAAAACCTTAAACTTAAAATTACTTCCTTAATAAGTTCTTAAAAAACAATTTCTGCCATAGAAAATAAACCCGAGTTTTTAAAGTCAAAACTTCGTACAAAATACCTCTAAGAAATCAACATTTTTGCCTTTCAAAGCTTTACCCAGACGGTAGGCCAAAATCACACAGAGTTTGGATCCATTTTATAGCAGAATCAATCAACTTTTCGGATAATCAAAGTTTTTTTGCAACCAGATCTAAGATACTTATGTTATGAAAAAAAAAAACAAACCACAACCTCTGAAAAAACCTTAACCTAAAAATTACAAAATTACTAGTTCTTAAAAAACAAGTTCTGCCATAGAAAATAAAACCGACTTTTCGCGAGTTTTTAAAGTCAAAATTTCAAAAAAAAAATCTCACAACAATCAACATTTTTGCATTTCAAAGCTTTTCCGAGACGGTAGGCCAAAACCACACAGAGTTTGGATCCACTTTATAGCAGTATCAATCAACTTTTCAGATAATCAAAGTTTTTTACAACCAAAATTAAGATACTTAAGTTATGTAAAAAAACAAACCACAACCTCTGAAAAAACCTTAACCTNAAAAAAAAAAATCTCACAACAATCAACATTTTTGCATTTCAAAGCTTTTCCGAGACGGTAGGCCAAAACCACACAGAGTTTGGATCCACTTTATAGCAGTATCAATCAACTTTTCAGATAATCAAAGTTTTTTACAACCAAAATTAAGATACTTAAGTTATGTAAAAAAACAAACCACAACCTCTGAAAAAACCTTAAAATAAAAATTACAAAATTACTAGTTCTTAAAAAACAAGTTCTGCCATAGAAAATAAAACCGACTTTTCCTGAGTTTTTAAAGTCAAAATTTCGAGAAAAAAAATCTCACAACAATCCACATTTTTGCATTTCAAAGCTTTTCCGAGACGGTAGGCCTAAAGCACACAGAGTTTGGATCCACTTTATAGCAGTATCAATCAACTTTTCAGATAATCAAAGTTTTTTACAACCAAAATTAAGATACTTAAGTTATGTGAAAAAACAACCACAACCTCTGAAAAAACCTTAAACTAAAAATTACAAAATTGCTAGTTCTTAAAAAACAAGTTCTGCCATAGAAAATAAAACCAACTTTT
>NW_022998286.1:0-1304 GCF_900245975.1 Drosophila guanche | reverse complement strand
TTAAAAGCTTTACCCAGACGGTAGGCCAAAACCACAAACAGTTTGGATCCATTTTATAGCAGTATCAATCAACCTTTCAGATAATCAAAGTTTTTTACAACCAAAATTAAGATACTTAAGTTATGTGAATAAACAAACCGCAACCTCTGAAAAAACCTTAATCTTAAAATTACTTCCTTAATAAGTTCTTAAAAAACAATTTCTGTCATAGAAAATAAACCCGAGTTTTTAAAGTCAAAATTTCGTACAAAAACCTCTAAAAAATCAACAATTTTGGCTTTCAAAGCTTTACCCAGACGGTAGGCCAAAACCACACAGAGTTTGGATACATTTTATAGCAGAATCAATCAACTTTTCTGATAGTCAAAGTTATTTGCAACCAGATCTTAGATACTTAAGTTATGTGAAAAAACAAACCGCAACCTCTGAAAGAACCTTAAACTAAAAATTACAAAATTGCTAGTTCTTAAAAAACAAGTTCTGGCATAGAAAATAAAACCGACTTCTCCCGAGTTTTTAAAATCAAAAATATCGAAAAAAAAATCTCACATCAATCAATATTTTTGCATTTCAAAGCTTTACCCAGACGGTAGGCCAAAACCACACAGAGTTTGGATACATTTTATAGCAGAATCAATTAACTTTTCAGATAATCAAAGTTTTTTACAACCAAAATTAAGATACTTAAGTTATGTGAAAAAACAAACCGCAACCTCTGAAAAAACCTTAAACTTAAAATTACTTCCTTAATAAGTTCTTAAAAACAAGTTCTGCCATAGAAAATAAACCCGAGTTTTTAAAGTCAAAATTTCGTACAAAATACCTCACAAAAATCAACATTTTTGCATTTCAAAGCTTTTCCGAGACGGTAGTCCAAAACCACACAGAGTTTGGATCCATTTTATAGCAGTATCAATCAACTTCTCAGATAATCAAAGTTTTTTACAACCAAAATTAAGATACTTAAGTTATGTGAAAAAACAAACCGCAACCTCTGAAAAAACCTTAAACTTAAAATTACTTCCTTAATATGTTTCTAAAAAACAAGTTCTGCCATAGAAAATAAACCCGACTTTTCCCAAGGTTTCAAGTAAAAATATCGAAAAAAAATCTCACATCAATCAACATTTTTGCATTTCAAAGCTTTACCCAGACGGTAGGCCAAAACCACAAATAGTTTGGATCCATTTTATAGCAGTATCAATCAACCTTTCAGATAATCAAAGTTTTTTACAACCAAAATTAAGATACTTAAGTTATGTGAAAAAACAAACCGCAACCTCTGAAAAAACCTTAATCTTAAA
>NW_022998285.1:0-1304 GCF_900245975.1 Drosophila guanche | reverse complement strand
AAATCAAATTTTCAGATAATCAAAGTTTTTTACAACCACAGTTAAGATACTTAAGTTATGTGAAAAAACAAACCGAAACCTCTGAAAAAACCTTAAACTTAAAATTACAAAATTGCTAGTTCTTAAAAAACAAGTTCTGCCATAGAAAATAAAACCAACTTTTCCCGAGTTTTTAAAGTCAAAATTTCGAAAAAAAAAATCTCACAACAATCCACATTTTTGCATTTCAAAGCTTTTCCGAGACGGTAGGCCAAAACCACACAGAGTTTGGATCCATTTTATAGCAGAATCAATCAACTTTTCAGATAATCAAAGTTTTTTTGCAACCAGATCTAAGATACTTAAGTTATGAAAAAAAAAACCGCAAGCTCTAAAAAAAACCTTAAACTAAAACTTACTTCCTTAATAAGTTCTTAAAAGAAAAGTTCTTCCATAGAAAATAAACCCGACTTTTCCCGAATTTTTAATGTAAAAATTTCGAAAACAAAAAATCTCACAACAATAAGCATTTTTGCATTTCAAAGCTTAACCGAGACGGTAGGCCAAAACCACAAACAGTTTGGATCCATTTAATAGCAGTATCAATCAACTTTTCAGATAATTAAAGTTTGTTACAACCAAGATTAAGATATTTAACTTATGTGAAAAAACAAACCGCAACCTCTGAAAAAACCTTAAACTTAAAATTACTTTCTTAATAAGTTCCTAAAAAACAAGTTCTGCCATAGAAAATAAACCCGAGTTTTTAAAGTCAAAATTTCGTCCAAATACCTCACAAAAATGAATATTTTTGCATTTTAAAGCTTTACCGAGACGGTAGGCCAAACCCACACAGAGTTTGGATCCATTTTATAGCAGAATCAATCAACTTTTCAGATAATCAAAGTTTTTTACAACCAAAATTAAGATACTTAAGTTATGTGAAAAACCAACCGCAACATCTGAAAAAACCTTAAACTAAAAATTACAAAATTACAAGTTCTTAAAAAACAAGTTCTGCCATAGAAAATAAAACCGACTTTTCCCGAGTTTTTAAAGGCAAAATTTCGAGAAAAAAAAATCTCACAAAAATCAACATTTTTGCATTTCAAAGTTTTTCCGAGACGGTAGGCCAAACCCACACAGAGTTTATATCCATTTTATAGCAGAATCAATCAACTTTTCAGATAATCAAAGTTTTTTACAACCAAAATTAAGATACTTAAGTTATGTGAAAAACCAACCGCAACATCTGAAAAAACCTTAAACTAAAAATTACAAAATTACAAGTTCTTAAAAAACAAGTTCTGCCATAGAAAATAAAA
>NW_022998284.1:0-1304 GCF_900245975.1 Drosophila guanche | reverse complement strand
TGTGAAAACTCAGATTGTGGCTAACTCGACTAATGGTGGATTGACTAACATTATTGGGATTAAGACTCTGGATACTAGTATTGTGGGCGCCCTAGTTGTTGCTGGGATCACCGTTTGGCTGCACAATAAGTATTTTGACAAGAAGTTACCAGATTGGTTAGGGACTTTTCAGGGCTCTGCATACATTGTTATTTTAGGGTACATTGCTATGATTCCGTTAGCTTTGGTTACCTGCATGGTATGGCCTAAGATTCAGTTAGGAATTGCAGCATTACAAGGATTCATGAAGACTTCTGGCGTCATCGGTGTGTGGGTATACTGTTTCTTGGAACGGGTTCTTATCCCAACCGGGTTACATCACTTTATTTACATTCCGTTCATGTATGGACCAGCTGCGGTTGCTGGAGGCCTACAACCATGGTGGTTTGCTCATTTATCAGCGTTTGCTGCTTCAACAAAGCCATTAAAAGTTCTGGCACCACAAATGGGATTTGCAATGTATGGTAATGAAAAAGTGTTTGGCATTTTGGGCATCTGTTTAGCATTCTATGCAACCGCACGTCCGTCAAAAAAGAAAGCTACTGCTGCCTTATTAATTCCTGCAGGTCTAACTGCATTGATGGCCGGAATTACCGAGCCAGTTGAGTTTACATTCTTGTTTGCAGCACCAGTGCTCTGGGGAGTTCATGCTATATTGGCCGCCACAATGGATGCATTGATGTATGCGTTTGGGATTGTCGGTGAATTTAGTTTAGGATTGATCGGATTTGCATCAGAAAATTGGATTCCGCTATGGCAACATCACTGGAGTATGTATGTCCTGCAAATTGTTATTGGACTTATTTTCTCTGGGATTTACTTCATTGTTTTCAAATTCTTGATTGAGAAGTTCAATTACGCTACTCCTGGCCGTGAAGCAGATAATGAAACTGCCACTTTAATGACTAAGAAAGAGTATAAGAGTATTAAAGCTGGTGAGAAAAAAGAAAGTACTACAGCAGATAGTATCATTGACCCTTACATTGAACGTGCCGCTGCATATCTAGATGCATTAGGAGGTACTTCTAATATTGCTGAAATTACAAGCTGCGCCACACGATTGCGAATTACAGTTAACGATGAAAGCAAAGTTGCGAATGACACTGTATTCAAGGCCAATAAAGCAGTTGGTGTTGTTCGACATGGCAAAGCGTTACAAGTTATTGTAGGACTAGATGTTCCCCAGGTTCTTGAATCAATTCAAGAACTAATGTCTGGTGACAGTGCCGAAGAGAAGAAAGTTCGACAGACTACGCCACAAGTTG
>NW_022998283.1:0-1305 GCF_900245975.1 Drosophila guanche | reverse complement strand
AAAAAAAAAATCTCACATCAATCAACATTTTTGCATTTCAAAGCTTTACCCAGACGGTAGGCCAAAACCACAAACAGTTTGGATCCATTTTATAGCAGTATCAATCAACTTTTCAGATAATCAAAGTTTTTTACAACCAAAACTAAGATACTTAGGTTATGTGAAAAAACAAACCGCAACCTCTGAAAAAACCTTTAACTTAAAATAACTTCTTTAATAAGTTCTTAAAAAACAAGTTCTGCCATAGAAAATAAACCCGAGTTTTCAAAGTCAAAATTTCGTACAAAATACATCACAGAAATCAATATTTTTGCATTTCAAAGCTTTACTTAGACGGTAGGTCAAAACCGCATAGAGTTTGGATCCAGTTTATGACAGAATCAATCAACTTTTCAGATAATCAAAGTTTTTTGCAACCAGATCTAAGATACTTAAGTTATGTAAAAAAACAAACCGCAACCTCTGAAAAAACCTTAAACTAAAAATTACAAAATTGCTAGTTCCTAAAAAACAAGTTCGGCCATAGAAAATAAAGCCGACTTTTCCGGAGTTCTTAAAGTCAAAATTTGGGAAAAAAAAAATCTCACACCAATCAACATTTTTGCATTTTAAAGCTTTACCCAGACGGTAGGCCAAACCCACACAGAGTTTGGATCCATTTTATAGCAGTATCAATCAACTTTTCAGATAATCAAAGTTTTTTACAACCAAAATTAAGATACTTAAGTTATGTGAAAAAACAAACCGCAACCTCTGAAAAAACCTTAAACTTAATATTACTTCCTTAATAAGTTCTTAAAAAACAAGTTCTGCCATGGAAAATAAAATCGACTTTTCCCAAGTTTTTGCAATTAAAAGCTTTACCCAGACGGTAGGCCAAAATCACACAGAGTTTGGATCCATTTTATAGCAGAATCAATCAACTTTTCTGATAATCAAAGTTTTTTGAAACCAGATCTTAGATACTTAAGTTATGTGAAAAAACAAACCGCAACCTCTGAAAAAAACCTTAAGCTAAAAATTACAAAAATGCTCGTTCTTAAAAATCAAGTTCTGTCATAGAAAATAAAACCGACTTCTCCTGAGTTTTTAAAGTCAAAATTTCGAAAAAAATCTCAGAACAATCCACATTTTTGCATTTCAAAGCTTTACCCAGACGGTAGGCCAAAACCACAAACAGTTTGGATCCATTTTATAGCAGTATCAATCAACTTTTCAGATAATCAAAGTTTTTTACAACCAAAATTAAGATACTTAAGTTATGTGAAAAAACAAACCGCAACCTCTGAAAAAACATTAAACTTA
>NW_022998282.1:0-1305 GCF_900245975.1 Drosophila guanche | reverse complement strand
ACAAAAAGGTTGTGGCGTTCTCCATGGATAAATCTTCTTTTACCTTAGCTGTCAGTTGTGCACCCAATACAGCCGCCTTTAGTTCCAGACGAGGTAATGTTAATGCATTTATAGGAGCTAAATGTGATTTGGCACATAGCAATTGAATTGTTACTCTTTTATCCTTATGCAGTGCTCGGATATATACGGCAGCTCCAAAGGCTTTCTCCGATGCGTCAACAAAAGTGTGTATTTCTGATGCTATCGGAAATTTTCCTTGGAATATATGACGTGGTACTTTTATGGTGTTTAATATTTTTAACTCCTCCCTGTACCTTTTCCATTCCTCCTGGAGATGAACTGGAAGTGCTTCTTTGTAGTCAAATCCTTCCTTTGTGAGGTGTTGCATAAAGATCTTTGCCTTCATTACCACCGGTGAGAAGAGTCCAAGTGGATCGAAAATCCTAAAGATCTCTGATACGACATCTCTTCTAGATATTATATCCTTGGTGGCAATTTCTGTTCTTCCACAAAACTGGTCAGATTTAGGCATCCAAGTGATTCCCAGGGTTTTAATGCTGTACTCTTCATAAGCAGTATCGTCCAATTGTACGCTTGAAGTGATGTCTTCCGTTGGAATTCCTTGAAGTACCTGAGCGTTGTTTGTGCACCATTTTCTTAAGTTAAACCCTGATTTGTGCAGTAGTTTCTTAAGTTCTTGCTGTCTCTGAAGGGCCTCTGGTATGGAATCTGCTCCTGTTAAGCAGTCATCCACATAAAAGTCATTTTCCAAAGCAGCAGCTCCAAACGGGTATTCCTTTCTTTCCCTTTGGGCGAGATATTGTAGACATTTTGTGGCTAAATATGGAGCCGCTTTTGTTCCATAAGTCACTGTTTTTAGTCTATAGTATCGTAGATCTTCTGATGGATCATTGCGCCATACTATTGTCTGATAGTACTGGTCCTCGGGATTGATCCAGATCTGACGATACATTTTTTCGATGTCGGCAGTAAATACATATTTGTGCATCCTGAACCTTAGCAATATTGAAAATATTGAATTTTGCACAGTTGGACCTTTATGCATCAGGTCGTTGAGCGATTTTCCGGACGAGGTAACTGCAGATGCATCAAAAACCACTCTCAATTTAGTTGTAGAGCTGTCAGGTTTTACGACACAATGGTGTGGGATGAAATAACGTGATCTTGCTATTTCTTTTGTCTGCATTTCCTTCATATGACCAAGAGCCTCATATTCTTTCATAAATGTAACGTAGCTTGCCTTGGTTTCCGGATCTCGAGCGAGCCGCTTTTCTAAGCAAAAAA
>NW_022998281.1:0-1305 GCF_900245975.1 Drosophila guanche | reverse complement strand
ACCACACAGAGTTTGGATCCATTTTATAGTAGAATCAATCAACTTTTCAGATAATCAAAGTTTTTTGCAATCAGATCTAAGATACTTAAGTTATGTGAAAAAACCGCAACCTCTGAAAACCCGTTAAACTAAAAATTTCAAAATTGATAGTTCTTAAAAAACAAGTTCTGCCATAGGAAATAAACCCGACTTTTCCCGAGTTTTTAAAGTCAAAAATTCGTAAAAAATACCTCACAAAAATCAACATATTTGCAATTCAAAGCTTTACCCAGACGGTAGGCCAAAACCACACAGAGTTTGGATCCATTTTATAGCAGTATCAATCAACTTTTCAGATAATCAAAGTTTTTTACAACCAAAATTAAGAAACTTTAGTTATATGAAAAAACAAACCGCAACCTCTGAAAAAAACCTTAAACTAAAAGTTACTTCCTTAATAAGTTCTTAAAAAACATGTTCTGCCATAGAAAATAAACCCGACTTTTCCCGAGTTTTTAAAGTAAAAATTTCGAAAACAAAAAATTTCACAACAATAAACATTTGTGCATTTCAAAGTTTTACCCAGACGTTAGGCCAAAACCACACAGAGTTTGGATCCATTTTATAGTAGAATCAATCAACTTTTCAGATAACCAAAGTTTTTTACAACCAAAATTAAGAAACTTTAGTTATATGAAAAAACAAACTGCAACCTCTGAAAAAACCTTAAACTAAAAGTTACTTCCTTAATAAGTTCTTAAAAAACATGTTCTGCCATAGAAAATAAACCCGACATTTTCCGAGTTTTTAAAGTCAAAATTTCGAAAACAAAAAATCTCACAACAATCAACATTTTTGCATTTCAAAGCTTTACCCAGACGGTAGGCCAAAACCACACAGAGTTTGGATCCATTTTATAGCAGAATCAATAAACTTTTTAGATAATCAAAGTTTTTGCAACCAGATCTAAGATACTTAAGTTATGTGAAAAAACCGCAACATCTGAAAACCCCTTAAACTAAAAATTACAAAATTGATAGTTCTTAAAAAACAAGTTCTGCCATAGAAAACAAAACCGACTTTTCCCGAGTTTTTAAAGTCAAAAATTCGTAAAAAATACCTCACAGAAATCAACATATTTGCAATTCAAAGCTTTACCCAGACGGTAGGCCAAAACCACACAGAGTTTGGATCCATTTTATAGTAGAATCAATCAACTTTTCAGATAATCAAAGTTTTTTGCAATCAGATCTAAGATACTTAAGTTATGTGAAAAAACCGCAACCTCTGAAAACCCGTTAAACTAAAAATTTCAAAATTGATAGT
>NW_022998280.1:0-1306 GCF_900245975.1 Drosophila guanche | reverse complement strand
AAGTCGGACACCAGTGCATATACAGGTTTTTCCCCAGGGTCACGGCTAACATATGAAAAATCATACAGAATATCATATCGTACATTATCGTTTCTTTATAATCAAATCATGCTGAAGTTATATTAAACATGTATATGGAAAAAATGCGCTTATGATATCAACCATCAAAGCCATTATACATTTTGTATTTATATCAATACAATGCCCATTTCATATGAAAGGCCATACAGTACAGTATATCATATCGTACCTTATCGTTTCTTCATAATCAAATCATGCTGAAGTTATATTATACATGTATATGGGAAACATGCCCAATCAACCATCAAAGCCATTTAACATTTTGTATTTATATCAATACAATGCCCATTTCATATGAAAGGCCATACAGTACAGTATATCAAAGCGTACATTATCGTTTCTTCATAATCAAATCATGCTGAAGTTATATTATACATGTATATGGGAAACATGCCCAATCAACCATTATAACCAATTTACATCTTGTATTTATTTCAACACAATGCCTATTTCATATGAAAGGCCATACAGTACACTATATCATATCGTACATTATCGTTTCTTCATAATCAANGAAGTTATATAATACATGTATATGGGAAACATGCCCAATCAACCATCAAAGCCATTATACATTTTGTATTTATATCAATACAATGCCCATTTCATATGAAAGGCCATACAGTACACTATATCATATCGTACATTATCGTTTCTTCATAATCAAATCATGCTGAAGTTATATTATACATGTATATGGAAAAAATGCCCTTATGATATCAACCATCATAACCATTATACATTTTGTATTTATGTCAATACAATGCCTATTTCATATGAAAGGCCATACAGTACAGTATATCATATCGTACATAATCGTTTCTTCATAATCAAATCATGCTGAAGTTATATTATACATGTATATGGGAAACATGTCCAATCAACCATCAAAACCAATTTACATTTTGTATTTATATCAATACAATGCCCATTTCATATGAAAGGCCATACAGTACAGTATATCAAAGCGTACATTATCGTTTCTTCATAATCAAATCATGCTGAAGTTATATTATACATGTATATGGGAAACATGCCCAATCAACCATTATAACCAATTTACATCTTGTATTTATTTCAACACAATGCCTATTTCATATGAAAGGCCATACAGTACACTATATCATATCGTACATTATCGTTTCTTCATAATCAAATCATGCTGAAGTTATATAATACATGTATATGGGAAACATGCCCAATCAACCATCAAAGCCATTATACA
>NW_022998279.1:0-1307 GCF_900245975.1 Drosophila guanche | reverse complement strand
CATTTTTTATTTATTTATACTTTACAAAGCATATTATATAAATTAGTTGGCGTCGCGAACTTAAGTCATATACGTACAAACCACATATGTATACACATGTAGTCTATAAATATATAACAGAAGACATTCGACAGAACATTAGACGAAGGTATTTTACATACGATAGTTGACCATTATCGATAACATGCGTATTAAGTTAATTAATTGAGTTATGTTCGCTGTTTGAATTAATCAATTAGTTTTATCTTTCCAGCTCCAGTGGAACTGACAACTAAGTTCGTGCATGCTGAGTTCACTTCCAACACACCAGGGCTGACAAGCCCAGGGCTGGGAAGTGAATAATCGCACGAACCATTTTTTATTTATTTATACTTTACAAAGCATATTATATAAATTAGTTGGCGTCGCGAACTTAAGTCATATACNTTTTATCTTTCCAGCTCCAGTGGAACTGACAACTAAGTTCGTGCATGCTGAGTTCACTTCCAACACACCAGGGCTGACAAGCCCAGGGCCGGGAAGTGAATAAACGCACGAACCATTTTTTATTTATTTATACTTTACAAAGCATATTATATAAATTAGTTGGCGTCGCGAACTTAAGTCATATACGTACAAACCACATATGTATACACATGTAGTCTATAAATATATAACAGAAGACATTCGACAGAACATTAGACGAAGGTATTTTACATACGATAGTTGACCATTATCGATAACATGCGTATTAAGTTAATTAATTGAGTTATGTTCGCTGTTTGAATTAATCAATTAGATAGCACGTTCCAATTGTAGGAGATAGTTCCGTGCTGAGTGATGATAGCTGTTCATTCATCAAGCAATTAAGAGAGAAGTCACTTGGTGGTGGGTGAGAATCGCTGCCATCTACTGTCTTTCAGCTTCAAGTGGGATATTTGCATTGCTATTCTGTAGAATGGAAGAAGTGTGTATAGAGTTATTTCCCTGAAGGTGTCACTGGATCTCTGCTTCTGGATCCAGTAGTGAAAGGATGTCTTCTCATGCTCTCACGCCTGGCCTGTAGGACGCGATCCTGGATATGCTGGTAGTTGGAGTGCTGGGGCTGGACATCTTCATTATCTGGGTACCGTGTTGTTGCTGCAGATACATCTATTTGTTGTGCTGGTTGCAGGGGCGTCATTCTGGGCAAGTGGTTTGCTATCGCCTCATTATAACGTGGTCTGGACAGTCTTTGGAGGATGCATGGATTGGTGATCATTCGCCTTGCCAGGTAATTGTTGTGAGTAGTCAGTCTTTGATAAAATTTTCTGGTCAGCGAATTGTAC
>NW_022998278.1:0-1307 GCF_900245975.1 Drosophila guanche | reverse complement strand
TCTGCCATAGAAAATAAACCCGACTTTTCCCGAGTTTTTAAAGTCAAAATTTGGAAAAAAAATCTCACAACAATCAACAATTTTGCATTACAAAGCTTTACCCAGACGGTAGGCCAAAACCACACAGAGTTTGGATCCATTTTATAGCAGTATCAATCAACTTTTCAGATAATCAAAGATTTGTACAACCAAAATTAAGATACTTAAATTATGTGAAAAAACAAACCGCAACCTCTGAAAAAACATTAAACTAAAAATTACATCATTAATAAGCTCCTAAAAAAACAAGTTCTGCCATAGAAAATAAACCCGACTTTTCCCGAGTTTTTAAAGTCAAAATTTGGAAAAAAAATCTTACAACAATCAACAATTTTGCATTAAAAAGCTTTACCCAGACGGTAGGCCAAAACCACACAGAGTTTGAATCCATTTTATAGTAGAATCAATCAACTTTTCAGATAATCAAAGTTTTTTACAACCAAAATTAAGATACTTAAGTTATGTGAAAAAACAAAGCGCAACCTCTGAAAAAACCTTAAACTTAAAATTACGTACTTACCTAGTTCTTAAAGAACAAGTTCTGCCATAGAAAATAAACCCGAGTTTTTAAAGTAAAAATTTCGAAAACAAAAAATCTCACAACAATCAACATTTTTGCATTTCAAAGCTTTTCCGAGATGGCAGGCCAAACCACAAACAGTTTGGATCCATTTTATAGCAGTATCAATCAACTTTTCAGATAATCAAAGTTTTTTACAACCAAAATTAAGATACTTAAGTTATGTGAAAAAACAAAGCGCAACCTCTGAAAAAACCTTAAACTTAAAATTACGTACTTACCTAGTTCTTAAAGAACAAGTTCTGCCATAGAAAATAAACCCGAGTTTTTAAAGTCAAAATTTCGTACAAAATACCTCACAAAAATCAACATTTTTGCATTTCAAAGCTTTACCCAGACGGTATGCCAAAACCACACAGAGTTTGGGTCCATTTTATAGCAGAATCAATCAACTTTTCTGATAGTCAAAGTTTTTTGCAACCAGATCTTAGATACTTAAGTTATGTGAAAAAACAAACCGCAACCTCTGAAAAAACCTTAAACTAAAATTTACAAAATTGCTAGTTCTTAAAAAACAAGTTCTGGCATAGAAAATAAAACCGACTTCTCCCGAGTTTTTAAAGTAAACATTTCGAAAAAAAATCTCACAACAATCCACATTTTTGCATTTCAAAGCTTTTCCGAGACGGTAGGCCAAAATCACACAGAGTTTGGATCCATTTTATAGCAGTATCAATCAACTTTTCAG
>NW_022998277.1:0-1307 GCF_900245975.1 Drosophila guanche | reverse complement strand
GTTTAAGGTTTTTTCAGAGGTTGCGGTTTGTTTTTCCACATAACTTAAGTACCTTAATTTTGGTTGTAAAAAACTTTGATTATCTGAAAAGTTCATTGATACTGCTATACAATGGATCCAAACTCTGTGTGGTTTTGGCCTACCGTCTCGGAAAAGCTTTGAAATGCAAAAATGTTGATTTTTGTGAGGTATTTTTACGAATTTTTTACTTTAAAAACTCGGAAAAGTCGGGTTTATTTTCTATGGCAGAACTTGTTTTTTTAGGAACTTATTAAGGATGTAACTTTTAGTTTAAGGTTTTTTTAGAGGTTGCGGTTTGTTTTTTCACATAACTTAAGTACCTTAATTTTGGTTGTAAAAAACTTTGATTATCTGAAAAGTTGATTGATTCTGCTATAAAATGGATCCAAACTCTGTGTGGTTTTGGCCTACCGTCTCGGAAAAGCTTTTAAATGAAAAAATGTTGATTGTTGTGAGATTTTTTGTTTTCGAAATTTTGACTTTAAAAACTCGGGAAAAGTCGGGTTTATTTTTTATGCCAGAACTTGTTTTTTTTAAAACTTATTAAGGAAGTAATTTTAAGTTTAAGGTTTTTTCAGAGGTTGCGGATTGTTTTTTCACATAACTTAAGTATCTTAGATCTGGTTGAAAAAAAACTTTGATTATCTGAAAAGTTGATTGATACGGCTATAAAATGGATCCAAAGTCTGTGTGGTTTTGGCCTTCCGTCTGGGTAAAGCTTAAAAATGCAAAAATGTTGATTGTTGTGAGATTATTGTTTTTCGAAATTTTGACTTTAAAAACTTGGGAAAATTCGGTTTTATTTTCTATGGCAGAACTTGTTTTTTTAGGAACTTATTAAGGATGTAATTTTTAGTTTAAGGTTTTTTCAGCGGTTGCGGTTTGTTTTTTCACATAACTTAAGTACCTTAATTTTGGTTGTAAAAAACTTTGATTATCTGAAAAGTTGATTGATACTGCTATAAAATGGATCCAAACTCTAAGTGGTTTTGGTCACCGTCTCGGAAAAGCTTTGAAATGCAATAATGTTGATTGTTGTGAGATTTTATGTTTTTGAAATTTTGACTTTAAAAACTCGGGAAAAGTTGGGTTTATTTTCTATGGCAGAAATTGTTTTTTAAGAACTAACAATTTTGTAATTTTTTGTTTAATGTTTTTTCAGAGGTTGCGGTTTTTTTTCACATAACTTAAGTATCTAGGATCTGGTTGCAAAAAACTTTGATTATCTGAAAAGTTGATTGATTCTGCTATAAAATGGATCCAAACTCTGTGTGGTTTTGGCCTAC
>NW_022998276.1:0-1307 GCF_900245975.1 Drosophila guanche | reverse complement strand
CCAGTTAGTACTGTAGCGTCCGTGTCTGTCGAGTCCGTTCCAAAGCCCATCCCATCTATTTCGATCCCACCAGTTAATAAACGTCCCGGACCACCGGATATTGCCGTCACAGGTACCAGATCTGTGGTGCCAAAACCTCTGGTGGGAGTCCCACCAAAGCGGCAAGTTTTTGTCTCTCGGCTTGCCCCTGACCTCACATCTAATGATGTAACTGCTTTTATACAAAGCAAAATAAAAGCCGTTGGCTTAAAGGTGGAGAAGTTTTATTTCTCATATGCCAGGGAGATATCCTCTTTCAAGATTAGCGTGTCTCCAACTCATTTCGGGACCATTTGCTCTTCCAAATTTTGGCCAGAGCACCTGGTTGTGAAAGAGTTTAAGGCTAAGAAGAAAAATAGGCCCCCCATAACTCTTCCTAGTAGTGAGGCCAGTGGTCCTTCCTCCTCTTCTCCATTCCCCTCTTCCCACTTCAATTCCTTGCAGTCAAAAAACTAACATCCCTCTTTGTAGCCTATCAAAATGCTCGCGGCTTACGTAGTAAGCTGAGCACTATTTTTATGGATAGTTTCACATTTTTATCCCATGTTATTGTTTTTACCGAAACCTGGTTAAAGCCAGACATTCTTAGTTCCGAAGTTTTGGCAGATCGGTACACAATTTATAGGAATGATCGTTCGTCTCGACGTGGAGGAGGGGTTCTGATTGCAGTAAACTCTAACTTTACGTCGGAACTTTTCATAGTCCAGGTCTCACAAGACCTGGAATTCCTCTGTGTTAGACTGATTCTTCCCAGCCAGTCTATTTATGTCACTTGCTCGTATATTCCACCGTCTTCGGATGTACTAATATACGAGCAGCATTTGTCTGCGAATTTTTGACAAAGAAGGAGCGATAGTCTATTTCTGGTAAATTATCAAGAACCCCTAAAGTTGGACGGTCGTACTGTCTGGTCTTCGGTTAACGAGTCAAACAACCTTGTGCCCATGTCACGGCATGAGTTTATTGATGGCTTATTAGACCTGTCCCTGTCTCAAGTCAACCATGTAAAAAACTCCTTGGGTCGATTGATTGATCTGTGCTTTGTCTCGGATCCGACCGTAGCGTTGTTAACACGAGCACTCCCGCTCACTATACCTGAAGACTGCTATCATCCTACTTTCGAAGTGTCGATAGATATTGGACCTACTGTATCGGATCGTGCGGGTAGGCTATCTGAACGCGTCCGCTGCTTTCGTAAAGCCGAGTTTACGAAGCTCAATAACTTAATTCGAAATTTTGATTGGTCCGCTCTGTACTTGTGCACTGAC
>NW_022998275.1:0-1308 GCF_900245975.1 Drosophila guanche | reverse complement strand
GTCTATAATTTAATCGGTTAAAATGTTTCCTTGATAAGGAAGATTTAGATGTTCGAACCATCTTGGACTTAATTTTATGTTTCTATAGCTTAACCTGGTTAAAGCAATAAATTGAAGCTTTATTGATAAAAGTTCAAATCTTTTTGGAAACATATAAATATATATATTATAAATATATAATATATATATTATATATAATTAAAAGTTAAATGAAAATGAAAAAAATAATATAAATTATTTTATATTATTTAATAAATAATATTATTTATATTATTATTATATTCCAGATTTATAATAAAAATTTGTAATTTATATATATAAATAAATATTAAAATATTCAATAAAAATAAAAAATAAAATAATATGCAATTAGTATTAGCTGCTAAATATATCGGAGCTGGAATAGCTACAATCGGATTAACAGGTGCAGGTATCGGTATCGCTATCGTATTCGCTGCTTTAATTAACGGTACATCAAGAAACCCTGGTTTAAGAAACACATTATTCCCATTTGCAATCTTAGGTTTTGCCTTAAGTGAAGCAACAGGATTATTCTGTTTAATGATCTCATTCTTATTATTATATGGTGTTTAATCATTAAATTATTTATTTTAAATAATAAATGTATAATTAATTAAAATATATATATATAATATATTATTATTATATACTATATATATATATATTAATATATTATAATATTTAATATTTAATATAGTATATTATTAAAAAAAAATGGAAAAAAAAATAAATATTGAAAAAAAATAGGGGAGAGTATAAATATAAATTATTAAATATTTATTAAATATTTAATATAATTATAATATAATCATTATAATATAATAGATATAAGTAAATATATATAAATATATTATATAATGTTTAAATAGCTTAATTGGTAAAGCGGTATACTGTTAATATATTTAATTTAGGTTCAAGTCCTAATTTAGACTAATATAATATAGGATTGATGGCAGAATTGGTTATTGCGTAATATTTGAAATATTATTACTGTTGAAGTAGTGTAGGTTCAAATCCTACTTAATCCGTAATTATATATTATATTATATATTATAATAATATAATAATATAATAATATAAATACATAATTAATAAATAGATAATAATATAATAATATAATCCATAATATATTATGATAAATAATAATTATATTATATGATAGTAACCCTTTTTTTTTATTGAAAAAATGGTATATAAGTTACTATTTTAATTAAGGGTATTATACATTTATGGGAAGATTTTCAATGCTGGTAGTTGAAGCTGAACTGTAAACTCAGTGATTTATAT
>NW_022998274.1:0-1308 GCF_900245975.1 Drosophila guanche | reverse complement strand
AGTAAAAATATCGAAAAAAAAAATCTCACATCAATCAACATTTTTGCATTTTAAAGCTTAACCCAGACGGTAGGCCAAAACCACAAACAGTTTGGATCCATTTTATAGCAGTATCAATCAACTTTTCAGATAACCTTGAAAAAACCTTAAACTTACAACTACTTCCTTAATAAGTTCTTAAAAAACAAGCTCTGCCATAGAAAAAAAACCCGAGTTTTTAAAGTCAAAATTTCGTACAAAATACCTCACAAAAATCAACATTTTTGCATTTCAAAGCTTTACCCAGACGGTAGGCCAAAAATACACAGAGTTTGGATCCATTTTATAGCAGAATCAAGCAACTTTTCTGATAATCAAAGTGTTTTGCAACCAGATCTTAGATACTTAAGTTATGTGAAAAAACAAACCGCAACCTCTGAAAAAACCTTAAACTTAAAATTACTTACTTACCTAGTTCTTAAAAAACAAGTTCTGCCATAGAAAATAAACCCGAGTTTTTAAATTCAAAATTTCGTACAATACACCTCAAAAAAATCAATATTTTTGCATTTCAAAGCTTTACCAGACGGTAGGCCAAAACCACACAGAGTTTGGATCCATTTTATAGCAGAATCAATCAAATTTTCTGATAGTCAAAGATTTTTGCAACCAGATCTTAGATACTTAACTTATGTGAAAAAACAAACCGCAACCTTTGAAAAAACCTTAAACTAAAAATTACAAAATTGCTAGTTCTTAAAAAACAAGTTCTGGCATAGAAAATAAAACCGAATTTTCCCGAGTTTTTAAAGTAAAAATATCGAAAAAAAAAAATCTCACATCAATCAACATTTTTGAATTTCAAAGCTTTATCCAGACGGTAGGCCAAAACCACACAGAGTTTGGATCCATTTTATAGCAGTATCAATCAACTTTTCAGATAATCAAAGTTTTTTACAACCAAAATTAAGATACTTAAGTTATGTGAAAAAACAAACCGCAACCTCTGAAAAAACCTTAAACTTAAAATTACTTCCTTAATAAGTTCTTAAAAAACAAGTTCTTCCATAGAAAAAAAACCCGAGTTTTTAAAGTCAAAATTTCGTACAAAATACCTCACAAAAATCATTATTTTTGCATTTCAAAACTTTACCCAGAGTTTGGATCCATTTTATAGCAGAATCAATCAACTTTTCTGATAATCAAAGTGTTTTGCAACCAGATCTTAGATACTTAAGTTATGTGAAAAAACAAACCGCAACCTCTGAAAAAACCTTAAAATAAAAATTACAAAATTGCTTGTTCCTAAAAAACAAGTTCTGCCATAGA
>NW_022998273.1:0-1309 GCF_900245975.1 Drosophila guanche | reverse complement strand
ATGCACAAATGTTGATTGTTGTGAGATTTTTATTGTCGAAATTTTGACTTTAAAAACTCGGGAGGAGTCGGGTTTATTTTCTATGGCAGAACTTATTTTTAAGAATTTATTAAGAAAGTAATTTTTGTTTAAGTTTTTTTCAGAGATAGCGAATTGTTTTTTCACATTGCTTAAGTAACTTACATCTAGTTGCAAAGAACTTTAATTATCTGAAAAGTTGATTGATACTGCTATAAAGTGGATCCAAACTCTGTGTGGTTTTGGCCTACCGTCTGGGTAAAGCCTTGAAATGCAAAAATGTTGATTGTTGTGAGATTTTTATTGTCCAAATTTTGACTTTAAACACTCTGGAAAAGTCGGGTTTATTTTCTATGGCAGAACTTGTTTTTTAAGAACTTATTAAGGATGTACTTTTTAGTTTAAGGTTTTTTCAGAAGTAGCGATTTGTTTTTTTCACACAGCTTAAGTATCTTAGATCTGGTTGTAAAGAACGTTGATTATCTGAAATTTTGATTGATACTGCTAAAAAGTGGATCCAAACTCTGTGTGGTTTTGGCCTACCGTCTGGGTAAAGCTTTAAAATGCAAAAATGTTGATTGTTGTGAGATTTTTATTGTCGAAATTTTGACTTTAAAAACTCGGGAAGAGTCGGGTTTATTTTCTATGGCAGAAATTTGTTTTTAAGAATTTATTAAGAAAGTAATTTTTGTTTAAGGTTTTTTCAGAGGTAGCGAATTGTTTTTTCACATAGCTTAAGTAACTTAGATCTGGTTGCAAAGAACTTTGATTATCTGAAATTTTGATTGATACTGCTAAAAAGTGGATCCAAACTCTGTGTGGTTTTGGCCTACCGTCTGGGTAAAGCTTTGAAATGCAAAAATGTTGATTGTTGTGAGATTTTTATTGTCGAAATTTTGACTTTAAAAACTCGGGAAGAGTCGGGTTTATTTTCTATGGCAGAACTTGTTTTTTAAGAACTTATTAAGGATGTAATTTTTATTTTAAGGTTTTTTTAGAAGTAGCGGTTTGTTTTTTTCACATAACTTAAGTATCTTAGATCTGGCTGTAAAGAACTTTAATTATCTGAAAAGTTGATTGATACTGCCATAAAATGGATCCAAACTGTGTGTGGTTTTGGCCTACCGTCTGGGAAAAGCTTTGAAATGCAAAAATGTTGATTGTTGTGAGATTTTTATTGTCGAAATTTTGACCTTAAAAACTCGGGAAAAGTCGGGTTTATTTTCTATGCCAGAACTTGTTTTTTAAGAACTTATTAAGGATGTAATTTTTAGTTTAAGGTTTTTTCAGA
>NW_022998272.1:0-1309 GCF_900245975.1 Drosophila guanche | reverse complement strand
ATTTCAAAGCTTTACCCAGACGGTAGGCCAAAACCACACAGAGTTTGGATCAATTTTATAGCAGTATCAATCAACTTTTCAGATAATCAAAGTTTTTTACAACCAAAATTAAGAAACTTAAGTTATATGAAAAAACAAACCGCAACCTCTGCAAAAACCTTAAACTAAAAGTTACTTCCTTAATAAGTTTTTAAAAAACATGTTCTGCCATAGAAAATAAGCCCGACTTTTCCCGAGTTTTTAAAGTAAAAATTTTGAAAACAAAAAATCTCACAACAATCAACATTTTTGCATTTCAAAGCTTTACCCAGACGGTAGGCCAAAACCACACAGAGTTTGGATCCATTTTATAGCAGAATCAATCAACTTTTCAAAAAATCAAAGTTTTTTGCAACCAGATCTAAGATACTTAAGTTAAGTGAAA
Source organism: Drosophila guanche (assembly GCF_900245975.1). NCBI lineage: Eukaryota > Metazoa > Arthropoda > Insecta > Diptera > Drosophilidae > Drosophila > Drosophila guanche. The sequence goes on along the minus strand of NW_022998272.1, from coordinate 885 downwards.
AAACAAACCGCAAAGTCTGAAAAAACCTCAAACTAAAAGATACTTCCTTAATAAGTTCTTAAAAAACAAGTTCTGCCATAGAAAATAAACCCGACTTTTCCCGAGTTTTTAAAGTAAAAATTTCGAAATCAAAACATCTCACAACAATCAACATTTTTGCATTTCAAAGCTTTACCCAGACGGTAGGCCAAAAATACACAGAGTTTGGATCCATTTTATAGCAGAATCAATCAACTATTCAGATAATCAAAGTTTTTTGCAACCAGATCTAAGATACTTAAGATATGAAAAAACAAACCGCAACCTCTGAAAAAACCTTAAATTAAAAGTTACTTCCTTAATAAGTTCTTTAAAAACATGTACTGCCATAGAAAACAAACCCGACTTTTCCCGAGTTTTTAAAGTAAAAATTTCGAAAACAAAAAATCTCACTACAATCAACATTTTTCCATTTCAAAGCTTTACCCAGACGGTAGGCCAAAACCACATAGAGTTTGGATCCATTTTATAGCAGTATCAATCAACTTTTCAGATAATCAAAGTTTTTTACAACCAAAATTAGGATACTTAACTTATTTGAGAAAACAAACCGCAACCTCTGAAAAAACCTTAAACTAAAAATTGCTTCCTTATAAGTTCTTAAAAACAAGTTCTGCCATAGAAAATAAACCCGACTTTTCCCGAGATTTTAAAGTAAAAATTTCGAAAACAAAAAATCTCACAACAATCAACATTTTTGCATTTCAAAGCTTTACCCAGACGGTAGGCCAAAACCACACAGAGTTTGGATCAATTTTATAGCAGTATCAATCAACTTTTCAGATAATCAAAGTTTTTTACAACCAAAATTAAGAAACTTAAGTTATATGAAAAAACAAACCGCAA
>NW_022998271.1:0-1309 GCF_900245975.1 Drosophila guanche | reverse complement strand
GAGGTTGTGGTTTGTTTTTTCACATAACTTAAGTATCTTAATTTTGGTTGTAAAAAATTTTCTGATTTTCTGAATTTTGATTATCTGAAAAGTTGATTGATACTGCTATAAAGTGGATCCAAACTCTGTGTGGTTTTGGCCTACCGTCTCGGAAAAGCTTTGAAATGCAAAAATGTTGATTGTTGTGAGATTTTTTTTTCGAAATTTTGACTTTAAAAACTCGCGAAAAGTCGGGTTTATTTTCTATGCCAGAATTTGTTTTTTAAGAACTTATTAAGAAAGTAATTTTAAGTTTAAGATTTTTTCAGAGGTTGCGGTTTGTTTTTTTACATAACTTAAGTATCTTAATTTTGGTTGTAAAAACCCTTGATTATCTGAAAAGTTGATTGATACTGCTATTAAATGGATCCAAACTTTTTGTGGTTTTGGCCTACCGTCTCGGAAAAGCTTTGAAATGCAAAAATGTTGATTTTTGTGAGATTTTTTTTTCTCGAAATTTTGGCTTTAAAAACTCGGGAAAAGTCGGTTTTATTTTCTATGGCAGAACTTGTTTTTTAAGAACTAGTAATTTTGTAATTTTTAGGTTAAGGTTTTTTCAGAGGTTGTGGTTTGTTTTTTCATATAACTTAAGTATCTTAATTTTGGTTGTAAAAACCCTTGACTATCTGAAAAGTTGATTGATACTGCTATTAAATGGATCCAAACTTTTCGTGGTTTTGGCCTACGGTCTCGGAAAAGCTTTGAAATGCAAAAATGTTGATTGTTGTGAGATTTTTTTTTCTCGAAATTTTGGCTTTAAAAACTCGGGAAAAGTCGGGTTTATTTTCTATGCCAGAATTTGTTTTTTAAGAACTTATTAAGAAAGTAATTTTAAGTTTAAGATTTTTTCAGAGGTTGCGGTTTGTTTTTTTACATAACTTAAGTATCTTAATTTTGGTTGTAAAAACCCTTGACTATCTGAAAAGTTGATTGATACTGCTATTAAATGGATCCAAACTTTTCGTGGTTTTGGCCTACGGTCTCGGAAAAGCTTTGAAATGCAAAAATGTTGATTGTTGTGAGATTTTTTTTTCTCGAAATTTTGGCTTTAAAAACTCGGGAAAAGTCGGCTTTATTTTCTATGGCAGAACTTGTTTTTTAAGAACTAGCAATTTTGTAATTTTTAGTTTAAGGTTTTTTCAGAGGTTGCGGTTCGTTTTTTCACATAACTTAAGTATCTTAATTTTGGTTGTAAAAAATTTTGATTATCTGAAAAGTTGATTGATACTGCTGTAAAGTGGATCCAAACTCTGTGTGGTTTTGGCCTACC
>NW_022998270.1:0-1309 GCF_900245975.1 Drosophila guanche | reverse complement strand
TCACATAACTTAAATATCTTAATTTTGGTTGTAAAAAACTTTAATTATTTGAAAAGTTGATTGATACTGCTATGAAATGGATCCAAACTCTGTGTGGTTTTGGCCTACCGTCTCGGTTAAGCTTTGAAATGCAAAAATGCTTATTGTTGTGAGATTTTTTTTTTTCGAAATTTTGACTTTAAAAACTCGGGAAAAGTCGAGTTTATTTTCTATGGCAGAACTTGTTTTTTAAGGAACTTATTAATGATGTAATTTTTAGTTTAAGGTTTTTTTAGAGGTTGCTGTTTGTTTTTTCACATAACTTAAGTATCTTAATTGTGGTTGTAAAAAAACGTTGATTATCTGAAAAGTTGATTGATACTGCTATAAAATGGATCCAAACTCTGTGTGGTTTTGGCCTACCGTCTGGGTAAAGCTTTGTAATGCAAAATTGTTGATTGTTGTGAGATTTTTTTTTCCAAATTTTGACTTTAAAAACTCGGGAAAAGTCGGGTTTATTTTCTATGGCAGAACTTGTTTTTTAGGAACTTATTAAAGATGTCATTTTTAGTTTAAGGTTTTTTCAGAGGTTGCTGTTTNGCAAAATTGTTGATTGTTGTGAGATTTTTTTTTTCCAAATTTTGACTTTAAAAACTCGGGAAAAGTCGGGTTTATTTTCTATGGCAGAACTTGTTTTTTAGGAACTTATTAAGGATGTCATTTTTAGTTTAAGGTTTTTTCAGAGGTTGCTGTTTGTTTTTTTCACAATACTTAAGTATCTTAATTTTGGTTGTAAAAAACTTTGATTATCTGAAAAGTTGATTGATACTGCTATAAAATGGATCCAAACTGTTTGTGGAGTTGGCCTACCGCCTGGGTAAGGATTTGAAATGCAAAAATGTTGATTGATGTGAGATTTTTTTTTCGATATTCTTACTTTAAAAACTCGGGAAAAGTCGGTTTTATTTTCTATGGCAGAACTTGTTTTTTAGAAACTTATTAAGGATGTCATTTTTAGTTTAAGGTTTTTTCAGAGGTTGCGTTTTGTTTTTTCACATAACTTAAATATCTTAATTTTTGTTGTAAACAACTTTAATTACCTGAAAAGCTGATTGATACTGCTATAAAATTGATCCAAACTCTGTGTGGTTTTGGCCTACCGTCTCGGTTAAGCTTTAAAATGCAAAAAATCCTTATTGTTGTGAGATTTTTTGTTTTCGAAATTTTTACTTTAAAAACTCAAAAAAAGTCGATTTTATTTTCTATGGCAGAACTTTTTTTTAAGAACTTATTAAGGAAGTAATTTTTAGTTTAAGGTTTTTTTAGAGGT
>NW_022998269.1:0-1310 GCF_900245975.1 Drosophila guanche | reverse complement strand
CTTAAACTAAAAATTACTTCCTTAATAAGTTTCTAAAAAACAAGTTCTGCCATAGAAAATAAACCCGACTTTTCCCGAGTTTTTAAAGTAAAAATATCGAAAAAAAAAATCTCACAACAATCCACATTTTTGCATTTCAAAGCTTTTCCAAGACGGTAGGCCAAAACCACACAGAGTTTGGATCCATTTTATATATCAATCAACTTTTCAGATAATCAAAGTTTTTTGCAACCAGATCTAAGATACTTAAGTTATGTAAAAATCAAGCCGCAACCTCTGAAAAAACCTTAAACTAAAAATTACTTCCTTAATAAGTTTCCAAAAAACAAGTTCTGCCATAGAAAATAAACCCGACTTTTCCCGAGTTTTTAAAGTAAAAATATCGAAAAAAAAATCTCACATCAATCAACATTTTTGCATTTCAATGCTTTACCCAGACGGTAGGCCAAAACCACAAACAGTTTGGATCCATTTTATAGCAGTATCAATCATCTTTTCAGATAATCAAAGTTTTTTACAACCAAAATTAAGATACTTAAGTTATGTGAAAAAACAAACCGCAACCTTTGAAAAAACCTTAAACTAAAAATTACTTCCTTAATAAGTTTCTAAAAAACAAGTTCTGCCATAGAAAATAAACCCGACTTTTCCCGAGTTTTTAAAGTAAAAATATCGAAAAAAAAAATCTCACAACAATCCATATTTTTGCATTTCAAAGCTTTTCCAAGACGGTAGGCCAAAACCACACAGAGTTTGGATCCATTTTATATATCAATCAACTTTTCAGATAATCAAAGTTTTTGCAACCAGATCTAAGATACTTAAGTTATGTAAAAATCAAACCGCAACCTCTGAAAAAACCGTAAACTAAAAATTACTTCCTTAATAAGTTTCCAAAAAACAAGTTCTGCCATAGAAAATAAACCCGACTTTTCCCGAGTTTTTAAAGTAAAAATATCGAAAAAAAAAATCTCACATCAATCAACATTTTTGCATTTCAATGCTTTACCCAGACGGTAGGCCAAAACCACAAACAGTTTGGATCCATTTTATAGCAGTATCAATCAACTTTTCAGATAATCAAAAGTTTTTTACAACCAAAATTCAGATTCTTAAGTTATGTGAAAAAACAAACCGCAACCTTTGAAAAAACCTTAAACTAAAAATTACTTCCTTAATAAGTTTCTAAAAAACAAGTTCTGCCATAGAAAATAAACCCGACTTTTCCCGAGTTTTTAAAGTAAAAATATCGAAAAAAAAAATCTCACAACAATCCACATTTTTGCATTTCAAAGCTTTTCCAAGACGGT
>NW_022998268.1:0-1311 GCF_900245975.1 Drosophila guanche | reverse complement strand
TTAATAAGTTCTTAAAAAACAAGTTCTGCCATAGAAAATAAACCCGACTTTTCCCAAGTTTTTAAAGAAAAAATTTCGAAAACAAAAAATCTCACAACAATCAACATTTTTGCATTTCAAAGCTTTACCCAGACGGCAGGCCAAAACCACACAGAGTTTGGATCCATTTTATAGCAGTATCAATCAACTTTTCAGATATTCAAAGTTTTTTTTCAATCAGATCTAAGATACTTAAGTTATGTGAAAAAACCGCAACCTCTGAAAACCCCTTAAACTAAAAATTATAAAATTGATAGTTCTTAAAAAACAAGTTCTGCCATAGAAAATAAAACCGACTTTTCCCGAGTTTTTAAAGTCAAAATTTCGTAAATTATACCTCACAAAAATCAACATTTTTGCATTTCAAAGCTTTACCCAGACAGTAGGCCAAAACCACACAGAGTTTGGATCCATTTTATAGCAGAATCAATTAACTTTTCAGATAATCAAAGTTTTTTGCAATCAGATCTAAGATACTTAATTTATGTGAAAAAACCGCAACCTCTGAAAAAACCTTAAACTAAAAATTACTTCCTTAATAAGTTCTTAAAAAACAAGTTCTGCCATAGAAAATAAACCCGACTTTTCCCAAGTTTTTAAAGTAAAAAATTCGAAAAAAAAAAAATCTTACAACAATCCACATTTTTGCATTTCAAAGCTTTACCCAGACGGTAGGCCAAAACCACATAGAGTTTGGATCCATTTTATAGCAGTATCAATCAACTATTCAGATAATCAAAGTTTTTTACAACCAAAATTAAGATACTTAAGTTATATGAGAAAACAAACCACAACCTCTGAAAAAACCTTTAAATAAAAGTTACTTCCTTAATAAGTTCTTAAAAAACAAGTTCTGCCATAGAAAATAAAAAGCCGACTTTTTCCGAGTTTTTAAAGTCACAATTTCGAAAAAAAAAATCTCACAACAATCCACATTTTTGCATTTCAAAGCTTTACCCAGACGGTAGGCCAAAACCACACAGAGTTTAGATCCATTTTATAGTAGAATCAATCAACTTTTCAGATAATCAAAGTTTTTTGCAATCAGATCTAAGATACTAAAGTTATGTGAAAAAACCGCAACCTCTGAAAACCCCTTAAACTAAAAATTAAAAAATTGATAGTTCTTAAAAAACAAGTTCTGCCATAGAAAATAAAGCCGACTTTTTCCGAGTTTTTAAAGTCACAATTTCAAAAAAAAAAATCTCACAACAATCCACATTTTTGCATTTCAAAGCTTTACCCAGACGGTAGGCCAAAACCACACAGAGG
>NW_022998267.1:0-1311 GCF_900245975.1 Drosophila guanche | reverse complement strand
ATAACTTAAGTTTCTTAATTTTGGTTGTAAAAAACTTTGATTATCTGAAAAGTTGTTTGATACTGTTATAAAATGGATCCAAACTCTGTGTGGTTTTGGCCTACCGTCTGGGTAAAGCTTTGAAATGCAAAAATGTTGATTGTTGTGAGATTTTTTGTTTTCGAAATTTTTACTTTAAAAACTCGGGAAAAGTCGGGTTTATTTTCTATGGCAGAACTTGTTTTTTAAGATCTTATTAAGGAAGCAATTTTTAGTTTGATGTTTTTTCAGAGGTTGCGGTTTGTTTTCTAAAGTAACATAAGTATTTTAATTTTGGTTGTAAAAAACTTTGATTATCTGAAAAGTTGATTGATACTGCTATAAAATGGATCCAAACTCTGTGTGGTTTTGGCCTACCGTCTGGGTAAAGCTTTGAAATGCAAAAATGTGGATTGTTGTGAGATTTTTTTTTTTCGAAATTTTTACTTTAAAAACTCGGGAAAAGTCGGGTTAATTTTCTATGGCAGAACTTGTTTTTTAAGAACTTATTGAGAAAGTAACTTTTAGTTTAAGGTTTTTTCAGACTTTGCGGTTTGTTTTTTCACATAACTTTAGTATCTTAGATCTGATTGCAAAAAACTTTGATTATCTGAAAAGTTGATTGACTCTACCATAAAATGGATCCAAACTCTGTGTGGTTTTGGCCTACCGTCTGGGTAAAGCTTTGAATTGCAAATATGTTGATTTTTGTGAGGTATTTTTTACGAATTTTTGACTTTAAAAACTCCGGAAAAGTCGGTTTTGTTTTCTATGGCAGAACTTGTTTTTTAAGAACTATCAATTTTGTAATTTTTAGTTTAAGGGGTTTTCAGAGGTTGCGGTTTTTTCACATAACTTAAGTAACTTAGATCTGATTGCAAAAAACTTTGATTATCTGAAAAGTTGATTGATTCTGCTATAAAATGGATCCAAACTCTGTGTGGTTTTGGCCTACCGTCTGGGTAAAGCTTTGAATTGTAAAAATGTGGATTGTTGTGAGATTTTTTTTTTGTTTGAATTTTTGACTTTAAAAACTCGGGAAAAGTCGGGTTAATTTTCTATGGCAGAACTTGTTTTTTAAGAACTTATTGAGAAAGTAACTTTTAGTTTAAGGTTTTTTCAGACTTTGCGGTTTGTTTTTTCACATAACTTAAGTATCTTAGATCTGGTTGCAAAAAACTTTGATTATCTGAAAAGTTGATTGATACTGCTATAAAATGGATCCAAACTCTGTGTGGTTTTGGCCTACCGTCTGGGTAAAGCTTTGAAATGCAAAAATGTTGATTGTTGTGA
>NW_022998266.1:0-1311 GCF_900245975.1 Drosophila guanche | reverse complement strand
TTACAACCAAAATTAAGATACTTAAGTTATGTGAAAAAACAAACCGCAACCTCTGAAAAAACTTTAAACTTAAAATAACTTCCTTAATAAGTTCTTAAAAAACAAGTTCTGCCATAGAAAATAAACCCGAGTTTTCAAAGTCAAAATTTCGTACAAAATACATCACAAAAATCAACATTTTTGCTTTTCAAAGCTTTACATAGACGGTAGGTCAAAACCACAAAAAATTTGGATCCAGTTTATGACAGAATCAATCAACTTTTCAGAAAATCAAAGTTTTATGCAACCAGATCTAAGATACTTAAGTTATGTAAAAAAACAAAACGCAACCTCTGAAAAAACCTTAAACTAAAAATTACAACCTCAATAAGTTCCTAAAAAACAAGTTCTGCCATAGAAAATAAACCCGACATTTCCCGAGTTTTTAAAGTAAAAATATCGAAAAAAAAATCTCACATAAATCAACATTTTTGCATTTCAAAGCTTAACCCAGACGGTAGGCCAAAACCACAAACAGTTTGGATCCATTTTATAGCAGTATCAATCAACTTTTCAGATAATCAAAGTTTTTTACAACCAAAATTAAGATACTAAAGTTATGTGAAAAAACAAACCGCAACCTCTGAAAAAACTTTAAACTTAAAACTACTTCCTTAATAAGTTCTTAAAAAACAAGTTCTGCCATAGAAAAAAACCCGAGTTTTTAAAGTCAAAATTTCATACAAAATACCTCACAAAAATCAACATTTTTGCATTTCAAAGCTTTACCCAGACGGTAGACCAAAACCACACAGAGTTTGGATCCATTTTATAGCAGAATCAATCAACTTTTCAGATAATCAAAGTTTTTTACAACCAAAAGTAAGATACTTAAGTTATTTTTAGTTTGTAAAGTAAAAATATCAAAAAAAATAAATCTCACATCAATCAACATTTTTGCATTTCAAAGCTTTTCCGAGACGGTAGGCCAAAACCACACAGAGTTTGGATCCACTTTATAGCAGTAGCAATCAACTTTTCAGATAATCAAAGTTTTTTACAACCAAAAGTAAGATACTTAAGTTATTTTTAGTTTGTAAAGTAAAAATATCAAAAAAAATAAATCTCACATCAATCAACATTTTTGCATTTCAAAGCTTTTCCGAGACGGTAGGCTAAAACCACACAGAGTTTGGATCCATTTTATACCAGTAGCAATCAACTTTTCAGATAATCAAAGTTTTTTACAACCAAAATTAAGGTACTTAAGTTATGTGAAAAAAACAAACCGCAACCTCTGAAAAAAACCTTAAACTAAAAATTACATCTTTA
>NW_022998265.1:0-1311 GCF_900245975.1 Drosophila guanche | reverse complement strand
GAATTTTTATGAACTCTTAGAATGTTCTCAAACTTCAACCGAAGAAGATATAAAACGTCAATATAAAAAATTAGCTCTAAAAGTTTGTATACAAATAAGCAATTTTTTTTTTGTTTTTATAAATTTTTCATTTTTTTTTTCTCCCCAGTTACATCCCGATAAAAATGAATTCAAAATGAACACTGATAGATTTAATATGCTTAATAAAGCCTATGAAACGCTCACAAATGATAAAACCCGTCGTGAGTATGATATTCAACTTTTGAGTGAGTATATTTGATGATTCATTTAATAATTTAATCTTTATTTTATTCAATATTTTTCTTTTTTTTTCTTTTTAGTGAAAACATCCAAAGAAAATGATATGATTGTAATGGATACAGTTTCAATGTCAGAATTTGTGCCTCAGGACGATTTCTTATACTATGATTGTCGCTGCGGTGGTCAGTTCATGATGAACGAACAAGAATCGGAAGATTGTTCTAATAATAAAAATGACATTCATATTCAATGTGATTCATGTTCATTGTATTTGCGTGTTACAGCATTACCAAAAACATAATAAAACAATATCAATTTAAATTTTTTTTATTTTAATGTACAAGCAATTTCACTATTGTTAATTATTCATCCATGTAAATAATCAAACTCTGGATAGCATCCGATTCAACGGGAGCATTGGTGAAAAGAGCTCCAACGAATAAGTTAGTTCCCCATTTAGAATGCGAAATAACCTTGCAACATCCAAGATCTTCAATTTCAAAGCCAAACTTTCGATAGCGCTCATCAGTTTCGAAAAAGGTTGCTGGAGTGTAATCTCCCTATAGAGGAAATGAAAAACGAATGTTATAAAAAAAAAGAAACAATCAAAGCATAAAATAAAATAAAATTGACTTACATTGTAAGGACGTCCAGACGAGGGATCAATAAAATCTGCCCAATAACCAAGACTTTTGAGATAATTGCACATTCGTTCTGCAGTGAAAACGAACTTTTCCATGAGAGATTCACGTTCATCAATGACTTTCGATGACCAGGAACTCATATCATTGATCGATTTTTGAGAGATAGTCATCACAGTCATGCCTTGGGAGAGTTCTGGATTGTTTGGGAAGAGTTCTTGAAAGTCTTGCACCATCAATACAGGGCATTCATGGGCGTTGCATTGAAGAATTTGGCGATCATCAGCAAGAAACATGTCAATATTTGGAATAGGTTTTTCAGTCGAAAGCTCTTTTAGCAACTCCTGACTAGTTAATGTCATAGTAGTTGGTTTTTTACAATTTTTCTTTCCTTTTTTCAATTTTAAAT
>NW_022998264.1:0-1312 GCF_900245975.1 Drosophila guanche | reverse complement strand
TCATATAATGAAAAATTTTAAATTTGTCCTTACATATGGTATGGGGAAAATACCTAGATGGCAATGTCTGATACTTTATTTGGTTGGATATGTATATAATTGTTACTATATACGAATAATATTGAAGTGTTTGTGTGTTTCTTGTATTAAAATACGAGAACAAATGACTGTTAAGGGGCACTCTCGATTGTAATCACCTGATTTGGGGAAGCCGTGGCAGAAAACCTCTATAGGGAGTGGTGTCGTGCTTGGTATATTTCATATGATGAACAATTTAAAATTTGTCCTTACATATGATATGGGGAAAATACCTAGATGGCAATGTCTGATACTTTATTTGGTTGGATATGTATATAATTGTTACTATATATAAATAATATTTAAGTGTTTGCGTGTTTCTTTTATTAAAATACGAGAAAAAATGACTACTAAGAGGCACTCCCTATTGAAGGCACCCGATTTGCGGAAGCCGTGGCAAAAAACCTCTATGGGGAGTGGTGTCGTGCTTGGTACATTTCATATGATGAACAATTTAAAATTTGTCCTTACATATGGTATGGGGAAAATACCTAGATGGCAATGTCTGATACTTTATTTGGTTGGATATGTATATAATTGTTACGATATACGAATAATATTGAAGTGTTTGCGTGTTTCTTTTATTGAAATACGAGAAAAAATGACTACTAAGAGGCACTCCCTATTGAAGGCACCCGATTTGCGGAAGCCGTGGCAAATAACCTCTATAGGGAGTGGTGTCGTGCTTGGTACATTTCATATGATGAACAATTTAAAATTTGTCCTTACATATGGTATGGGGAAAATACCTAGATGGCAATGTCTGATACTTTATATTGTTTGATACGTATATAATTGTTACTATATACTAATAATATTGAAGTGTTTGCGTGTTTCTTTTATTAAAATACGAGAACAAATGACTACTAAGAGGCACTCCCTATTGAAGGTACCCGGTTTGTGGAAGCCGTGGCAAAAAACCTCTATAGGGAGTGGTGTCGTGCTTGGTGTATTTCATATGATGAACAATTTAAAATTTGTCCTTACATTTGATATGGGGAAAATACCTAGCCTGCAATGTCTGATACTTTATTGGGTTGGATATGTGTATAGTTGTTACTATATACTAATAATATTGAAGTGTTTGCGTGTTTCTTTTATTAAAATACGAGAACAAATGACTACTAAGAGGCACTCCCTATTGAAGGCACCCGGTTTGCGGAAGCCGTGGCAAAAAACCTCTATAGGGAGTGGTGTCGTGCTTGGTGTATTTCATATGATGAACAATTTAAAA
>NW_022998263.1:0-1312 GCF_900245975.1 Drosophila guanche | reverse complement strand
AGAACTTATTAAGGATGTAATTTTTAGCTTAAGGTTTTTTCAGAGGTTGCGGTTTGTTTTTTCACATGACTTAAGTATCTTAGATCTGGTTGTAAAGAACTTTGATTATCTGAAAAGTTAATTGATACTGCTTTAAAGTGGATCCAAACTCTGTGGGGTTTTGGCCTACGGTCTTTTTAAACCTTTTAAATGAAAAAATGTTGATTTTTGTGAGGTATTTTTACGAAATTTGGACTTTAAAAATTCGGGGAAAGTCGGGTTTATTTTCTATGGCAGAACTTTTCATTTAAGAAATTTCATAGATAAATAGATCCAAACTCTGTGTGGGTTTGGCCTACCGTCTGGGTAAAGCTTTGAAATTCAAAAATGTTTATTTTTGGAGGTATTTTGTACGAAATTTTGACTTTTAAAATTCGGGAAAAGTCGGGTTTATTTTCTATGGCAGAACTTGTTTTTTAATAAATTATTAAGGATGTAATTTTTAGTTATAGGTTTTTGCAGAGATTGTGTCTTGTTTTTTCACATAACTTAAGTATCTTAGACCTGCTTGTAAAAAACTTGTATTATTTAAAAAGTTGATTGATGCTGCTAAGAAGTGGATCCAAAGTGTGTATGGTTTTGGCCTACCGTCTCGGAAAAGCTTTGAAATGCAAAAATGTTGATTGTGTGCGATTTTTTTTTCTCCAAATTTCGACTTTAAAAACACAGAAAAAGTCGGGATTATTTCAATTGCAGAACTTTTTTTTAACAACTTATTAAGGATGTAATTTTTAGTTTAAGGTTTTTTCAGAGGTTGCGGTTTGTTTTTTCACATAACTTAAGTATCTTAGATCCTGTTGCAAAAAACATTGATTATCTGAAAAGTTGATTGATGCAGCTAAAAAGTGGTTTCAAACACTGTGTGATTTGAAGTGATCTAGGTAAAGCTTTGAAATGCAAAAATGTTGATTTTTGTGAGGTATTTTTTACGATCAAAATTTCGTAAAACTTTAAACTTTAAAAACTCGGGAAAAGTCGGGTTTATTTTCTATGGCAGATCTTTTCTTTTAAGAATTTTCAAAGTTTTTACTTTTTTAGTCAAGGTTTTTTAAGAGGTAGCGGTTTGTTTTTTCACATAACTTTAGATCTGGTTGTAAAGAACTGTGATTATCTGAAAAGTTGATTGACGCTGCTATGAAGTGAATCCAATACTTTGTGGTTTTGCCTTTCCGTCTGGAAAATATACAGCTTTCAATAAAAAACTGTGCTTTTTTTGAGGTATTTTGTATGAAATTTTGACTTTAAAAACTCGGGAGAGGTTGGCTTTATTTTC
>NW_022998262.1:0-1312 GCF_900245975.1 Drosophila guanche | reverse complement strand
ATACCAAGCACGACACCACTCCCTATAGAGGTTTTCTGACACGGCTTCCGCAAATCGGGTGATTACAATCGAGAGTGCCCCATAACAGTCATTTGTTCTCGTATTTTAATACAAGAAACACACAAACACTTCAATATTATTCATATATTGTAACAATTATACACATATCCAACCAAATAAAGTATCAGACATTGCCGGCTAGGTATTTTCCCCATATCATATGTAAGGACAAATTTTAAATTGTTCATCATATGAAATATACCAAGCACGACACCACTCCCTATAGAGGTTTTTTGCCACGGCTTCCGTAAATCGGGTGCCTTCAATAGGGAGTGCCTCTTAGTAGTCATTTTTTCTCTTATTTTAATAAAAGAAACACGCAAACACTTCAATATTATTCGTATATAGTAACAACTATACACATATCCAACCAAATAAAGTATCAGACATTGCAGGCTAGTTATTTTCCCCATTTCATATGTAAAGACAAATTTTAAGTTTTTCATCATATGAAATATAGCAAGCACGACACCACTCCCTATAGAGGTTTTTTGCCACGGCTTCGGTAAATCGGGTGCCTTCAATAGGGAGTGCCTCTTAGTAGTCATTTGTTCTCGTATTTTAATAAAAGAAACACGCAAACACTTCAATATTATTCGTATATAGTAACAACTATATACATATCCAACCAAATAAAGTATCAGACATTGCCGGCTAGGTATTTTCCCCACATCATATGTAAAGACAAATTTTAAGTTTTTCATCATATGAAATATAACAAGCACGACACCACTCCCTATAGAGGTTTTCTGCCACGGCTCCCGCAAATCGGGTGATTACAATCGAGAGTGCCCCATAACAGTCATTTGTTCTCGTATTTTAATACAAGAAACACGCAAACACTTCAATATTATTCGTATATCGTAACAATTATATACATATCCAACCAAATAAAGTATCAGACATTGCCATCTAGGTATTTTCCCCATACCATATGTAAGGACAAATTTAAAATTTTTCATCATATGAAATATAGCAAGCACGACACCACTCCCTATAGAGGTTTTTTGCCACGGCTTCCGCAAATCGGATGCCTTCAATAGGGAGTGCCTTTTAGTGGTCATTTTTTCTCGTATTTTAATAAAAGAAACACGCAAACACTTCAATATTATTCGTATATCGTAACAATTATATACATATCCAACCAAATAAAGTATCAGACATTGCCATCTAGGTATTTTCCCCATACCATATGTAAGGACAAATTTTAAATTGTTCATCATATGAAATGTACCAAGCACGACACCACTCC
>NW_022998261.1:0-1313 GCF_900245975.1 Drosophila guanche | reverse complement strand
ACTTAAAATGACTTCCTTAATAAGTTCTTACAAAACAAGTTCTGCCATAGAAAATAAACCCGACTTTTCCCGAGTTTTTAAAGTAAAAATATCGAAAAAAAAAATCTCACATCAATCAACATTTTTGCATTTCAAAGCTTTACCCAGACGGAAGGCCAAAACCACACAGAGTTTGGATCCATTTTATAGCAGAATCAATCAACTTTTCAGACAATCACATTTTTTTGCAACCAGATCTTAGATACTTAAGTTATGTGAAAAAAACAAACCGCAACCTCTGAAAAAACATAAAACAAAAAATTACAAAATTAATAGTTCTTAAAAAACAAATTCTGCCATAGAAAATAAACCCGACTTTTCCCGAGTTTTTAAAGTCAAAATTTCGAAAACAAAAAATTTCACAAAAATCAAAATGTTTGCATTTCAAAACTTAACCCAGACGGTAGGCCAAAACCACATCGATTTTGGATCCATTTTATAGTAGTATCAATCAACTTTTCAGATAATCAAAGTTTTTTGCAACCAGATCTTAGATACTTAAGTTATGTGAAAAAACAAACCGCAACCTCTGAAAAAACCTTAAACTAAAAAATACTTCCTTAATAAGTTTCTAAAAAACAAATTCTGTCATAGAAAATAAAACCGACTTTTCCCGAGTTTTTAAAGTAAAAATATCGAAAAAAAAAAATCTTACAACAATCCACATTTTTGCATTTCAAAGCTTTTCCGAGACGGTAGGACAAAACCACACAGAGTTTGGATCCATTTTATAGCAGTATCAATCAACTTTTCAGATAATCAAAGTTTTTTGCAACCAGATCTAAGATACTTAAGTTATGTAAAAAAACAAACCGCAACATCTGAAAAAACCTTAAACTAAAAATTACATCCTTAAAAAGTTCCTAAAAAACAAGTTCTGCTATAGAAAATAAACCTGACTTTTCCCGAGTTTTTAAAGAAAAAATTTCGAAAAAAAAAATCTCACTTCAATCAACATTTTTGCATTTCAAAGCCTTACCCAGACGGTAGGCCAAAACCACACACAGTTTGGATCCTTTTTATAGCAGTATCAATCAATTTTTCAGATAATCAAAGTTTTTTACATCCAAAATTAAGATACTTAAGTTATGTGAAAAAACAAACCGCAACCTCTGAAAAAACCTTAAACTTAAAATTACTTCCTTAATAAGTTCTTAAAAAACAAGTTCTGCCATAGAAAATAAAACCGACTTTCCCCGAGTTTTTAAAGTCAAAAATTCGTAAAATATACCTCACAAAAATCAACATTTTTGCATTTCAAAGCTTTACCCAGA
>NW_022998260.1:0-1313 GCF_900245975.1 Drosophila guanche | reverse complement strand
ATACGCTCAAGATGCTGCAGGAAATAGTACCTCGAACAAGTCTCTAGAAGAATAGAACAGCCTTTAGAAAAACAATCTCAATTTACCAATAATTTACTTAACATGATAATGTTACTTGTTAATAAGCTATGCAAGTAAATCTAAACTTAGGAATATGGAATGCCAATGAGCTTTACAACCATATAAATGAAATAGCTTTATTTTTAAAAACGAATGCCATTGACGTCCTGCTTATTTCAGAAACACACTTCACTAGCAAATCTTTTTTTAAAGTTATTGGATACGACACAGTAAGAGCTGACCATCCATCAGATAGAGCTCATGGAGTTGCTGCAATTATTGTCAAGCAGGGCCTTGAATTTCAAATCATGGACAGTATTGGGGAAAACGCTATGCAGGCTGCCACAATTCAGATAAAATGTATGCACGCAGATGTATCAATAACAGCGATTTATCTCCCACCACGATTCACAATAAAATAACTCGATTTTCAAAACTTTTTCCAAGGACTGGGAACAAAGTTTATCGTGGGAGGCGACTTCAATGCCAAACATCCATGGTGGGGATCCAGATTAACTAACCCGAAGGGATCGGAGTTATACAAATGCATACGAAACAATAACATAACGACTTTGTCAACTGTGTGCCCATATACTGGCCAACTGATAGTCGAAAAATTCCACAAATACAATTCATCAACAACCAAACCAATTGTACCTTTCAACCGAACTTCGACAAAAAATACAAAATAAAAGAAATCTGCGAAAACGCTAGCAAGAAACTCACTACTCTGCTGACAAAAGATTATAAAACACGGCTGGATCTGAGCTTAGACAACTGCTGTCGAACTTAAGCAATGAATCTCTAGCTGAGTATCTGAGAAACTTAGACCCTAATTCCAGCAACAATGAATACAACCTATGGAGGGCGGCTAAATACCTAAAGAAACCAGCTAAAAGAATAATAAATATTCGCAAAAGCAACGAACTTGGTGTAGGTCTAATAATGAACAAGCGGAAGCATTTGTACAACATCTGCACTCTGTGTTTCAGCCAAACGATATAAATAATTATATAACAGAGACTGAGTCACCCTGCCAAATGAGCTTGCCTATTAAAAGCATTAAATATGAAGAAGTTGTGACAGAAATCAAATGCTTGAACAATAAAAAAGCACCAGGCCCTGATAAAATATATGGTATGATATAAAATATATCACCCTCAAAAGTTTACCACCAAAATGCATTCGGTTTCTCATTCTTATATATAACGCGATTCTCAGACTAGACCACTTTCCAAGTCAATGGAAATGTG
>NW_022998259.1:0-1313 GCF_900245975.1 Drosophila guanche | reverse complement strand
AAAAAAAAAAAAAAAAAAAAGAGGGGGGGGGGGGGGGGGGGGGGGGGGGGGGGAGGGGGGGGGGGGGGGGGGGGGGGGGGGGGGGTGGTTAAAAGTCGGCAGAGGCAGAGGGACGGCAGAGGCAGAGGCCGAGTGAAGCAGAGTGTGAATGAGAGAATGTGAAAAGAACAACAAAAGCTGCAGGACAGTGTGGGTTTAGCCACTGCTAATTAATTTCTTCTTTCTGGCTATAATAATGATCCAATCGGATCCCAATTTGGTGATCTGATAGATATGGCCATTCCCTACAGAATGGCGTTTTTATTTTTCTTTTATCTTTAAAATTGTAGATTTGCAGGACAGTGTGGGTTCAGCCACTGCTAATTAATTTCTTCTTTCTGGATATAATAATGATCCAATCGGATCCCAATTTGGTAATCTGATAGATATGGCCATTCCCTACAGAATGGCGTTTTTAGTTTTCTTCTATCTTTAAAATTGTAGATTTGGGAGGTTTTCGCCCTTTTGCGGGGGCGGAATGGGGCGGGGCACATTTTTTAAATACACTTGTAACAGTGTGAGCATACAGAAGTCTGGATGCAAAATTTGGTGGCTCTAGCTTTTATAGTCTCTGAGATTCAGGTGCTCAACAAGACGGACGGACAGACGGACGGACAGACGGACAGACAGACAGGGCTCAATCGACTCGGCTATTGATGGTGATCAAGAATATATACACCTTATGGGGTCGGAAACGATTCCTTCTGTGTGTTACATACATTAACTTTGTGCACAAATACAATATACCCTATTTACTCTTCGAGTACCGGGTATAAAAAAAATATAAGCTGCGTGAGGGCGGGGGGGTGGTTTAAAGTCGGCAGAGGCCGAGTGAAGCAGAGTGTGAATGAGAGAATGTGAAAAGAACAACAAAAGCTGCAGGACAGTGTGGGTTTAGCCACTGCTAATTAATTTCTTCTTTCTGGCTATAATAATGATCCAATCGGATCCCAATTTATTGATCTGATAGGTATGGCCATTCCCTACAGAATGGCGTTTTTAGTTTTCTTTTATCTTCAAAATTGTAGATTTGGGAGGTTTTCGCCCTTTTTCGGGGGCGGAAGGGGGCGTGGCACATTTTTTAAATACACTTGTAACAGTGTGAGCATACAGAAGTCTGGATGCAGAATTTGGTGGCTCTAGCTTTTATAGTCTCTGAGATTCAGGTGCTCAACAAGACGGACGGACAGACGGTCGGACAGACGGACAGACAGACAGGGCTCAATCGACTCGGCTATTGATGGTGATCAAGAATATATACACTTTATGGGGTC
>NW_022998258.1:0-1313 GCF_900245975.1 Drosophila guanche | reverse complement strand
ACCGTATGGATTCCTGATCGTCGTATGAATAAAACACTTGCCAAACCTTACCTTACCCTTGACTCACTTCAAGACTTTGACCCAGAACATTTCGGTCTTCCTCCCTTTGTTGATTAGTTTATTATGAAATTTAGTTTTTTTTTTTAAAATTCAATTCTATTTTAAAGTTGAATTTATTTTTTTAAAACATTCACCTGAATAATTATTAAATACTTATAATTATAAATTACTCTCAAATATTTATTTACATTTCGATAATTGATGCATGATTCAATACTTGATCTTTGTGATGAAAATTGTTCTTGCGCACACTCAGTTTTTAAGCTTTTTTTTCCTGCTTTTCAAGAATACTTTTTCTTTTTGCTCTCTTTTTTCTTGTTGGAGATGTTGAACAAAACTGTATTGAAGTTATGTTGTGAAATGTTTGCTTTCACAAACCATAGTCAAGATCATAACTTTAGTATTGTGAATGTTATCACTTCAAAGCACATGTTCAAAATATTCATTTCGCGTTTGCTCCTTTTGTTCTGAAACTCATAAATAAAACATACAATAGACGAAAACAAACATAGACACAACTTCCTGTGGTAGAGATAAAGATTTCTCTTAATAAAAAAAAAAATGTCAGAAAGTATTCGAAATTTTATTAGAAGAAAGCCAATGATTACTCATTGTATGTTCGATATGGATGGACTGATATTGGACACTGAAACGTATTATACTAAAGCATTTGAAAATATTTGCAATTCTTATGGTAAGGATTTTACCTGGGAAGATAAATGTAAGTTGATTTTTTTTTTGCTAAAAACTAATAATTTTTTTAACATAAAAAATAATTTTTTTTATTCTTGTAGTGAAAGTAATGGGTAAGCCCATGGTAGAAGTTGCTCAGAAGTTTGTTGAGGAAAAAAATCTTCCACTAAGTGGACAAGAGTTTCGCTATCATCTAGATGAAGAATGCGAAAAAATTTTTAATCAACCAATTCCTTTGTTACCTGGAGCGGCACGTCTAATTGAGCATCTTCATCAGCACGATATTCCTATTGCACTGGCGACAAGCAGTAAACGTTTTGCCTATGATAAAAAAACCAGTCATTATCCTGAATTATTTTCGCTTTTTAAGCACATTGTAATATCATCTGATGATCCTGAAGTATTTGAAGGAAAGCCTCATCCACAGATTTATCATGTATGTGCTTCAAGATTCACCGATACTCCAAATCATATGAGTAATTGTTTAGTTTTTGAAGATTCACTTGCCGGCGTTCAATCCGGAAATGCAGCTGGCGCTCTTACCGTTTGGGTTCCCGATC
>NW_022998257.1:0-1314 GCF_900245975.1 Drosophila guanche | reverse complement strand
CCTAAAAAACAAGTTCTGCCATAGAAAATAAACCCGACTTTTCCCGAGTTCTTAAAGTCAAAATTTGGGAAAAAAAAATCTCACAACAATCAACATTTTTGCATTTTAAAGCTTTACCCAGACGGTAGGCCAAAACCACACAGAGTTTGGATCCATTTTATAGCAGTATCAATCAACTTTTCAGATAATCAAAGTTTTTACAACCAAAATTAAGATACTTAAGTTATGTGAAAGAACAAACCGCAAGCTCTGAAAAAACCTTAAACTTTAAATTACTTCCTTAATAAGTTCTTAAAAAACAAGTTCTGCCATAGAAAATAAAACCGACTTTTCCCAAGTTTTTAAAGTAAAAATTTCGTACAAAATACCTCACAAAAAGCAACATTTTTGCATTTCAAAGCTTTACCCAGACGGTAGGCCAAAAACACACAGAGTTTGGATCCATTTTATAGCAGAATCAATCAAATTTTCTGATAATCAAAGTTGTTTGCAACCAGATCTTAGATACTTAACTTATGTGAAAAAACAAACCGCAACCTCTGAAAAAACCTTAAACTAAAAATTACAAAAATGCTAGTTCTTAAAAAACAAGTTCTGGCATAGAAAATAAAGCCGACTTCTCCCGAGTTTTTAAAGTAAAAATTTCGAACAGAAAGTTCACAACAATCCACATTTTTGCATTTCAAAGCTTTACCCAGACGGTAGGCCAAAACCACACAGAGTTTATTTCCATTTTATAGCAGAATCAATCAAATTTTCTGATAATCAAAGTTTTTTGCAACCAGATCTTAGATACCTAAGTTATGTGAAAAAACAAACCGCAAGCTCTGAAAAAACCTTAAACTTAAAATTACTTCCTTAATAAGTTCTTAAAAAACAAGTTCTGTCATAGAAAATAAAACCGACTTTTAACAAGTTTTTAAAGTCAAAATTTCGTACAAAATACCTCACAAAAATCAACATTTTTGCATTTCAAAGCTTTACCCTTATTTCCATTTTATAGCAGAATCAATCAAATTTTCTGATAATCAAAGTTTTTTGCAACCAGATCTTAGATACTTAAGTTATGTGAAAAAACAAACCGCAAGCTCTGAAAAAACCTTAAACTTAAAATTACTTCCTTAATAAGTTCTTAAAAATCAAGTTCTGCCATAGAAAATAAACCCGAGTTTTCAAAGTCAAAATTTCGTACAAAATACATCACAAAAATCAACATTTTTGCATTTCAAAGCTTTACTTAGACGGTAGGCCAAAACCACACAGAGTTTGGATCCATTTTATGACAGAATCAATCAACTTTTCAGATAATCAAAG
>NW_022998256.1:0-1314 GCF_900245975.1 Drosophila guanche | reverse complement strand
ACAAACCGCTACATTAAAAAAAACCTTAAACAAAAAAGTACAAACCTTGAAAATTCTGAAAAAACCAAGGTCTGCCGTAGCAAATAAACCCGACTCTTTCCGAATTTTTAAAGTCAAAATTTCGTACAAAATACCTCACAAAAATCAACATTTTTTCATTTCAAAGCTTTGCCCAGACGGTAGGCCAAAATCAAACATAGCTTGGATCTACTTTATAGCAGCATCAATCAACTTTTCAGATATTAAAAGTTCTTTACAAGCAGATCTAAGATACTTAAGTTCTGTCAAAAAACAAACCGCTACATTAAAAAAAACCTTAAACAAAAGAGTACAAACTTTGAAAATTCTGAAAAAACAAGGTCTGCCGTAGCAAATAAACCCGACTCTTTCCGAATTTTTAAAGTCAAAATTTCGTACAAAATACCTCACAAAAATCAACATTTTTGCATTTCAAAGCTTTACCCAGACGGTAGGCCAAAACTACACAGAGTTTGGATCCATTTTATAACAGTATCAATACACTTTTCAGATAATCAAAGTTTTTTACAACCAAAATTAAGATACATAAATTATGTGAAAAAACAAACCGCAACCTCTGAAAAAACCTTAAACTAAAAATAACATCCTTAATAAGTTCTTAAAAAACGAGTTCTGCCAAAGAAAATAAACCCGGGAAAACCCGAATTTTTAAAGTCAAAATTTCCTACAAAATACCTCACAAAAATTAACATTTTTTCATTTCAAAGCTTTGCCCAGACGGTAGGCCAAAATCAAACAGAGTTTGGATCCACTTTATAGCAGCATCAATCAACTTTTCAGATATTAAAAGTTCTTTACAACCAGATCTAAGATACTTAAGTTCTGTCAAAAAACAAACCGCTACATCTAAAAAAAACCTTACACAAAAAAGTACAAACTTTGAAAATTCTGAAAAAACAAGGTCTGCCGTAGCAAATATACCCGACTCTTCCCGAATTTTTAAAGTCAACATTTCGTAAAAACTACCTCACAAAAATCAACATTTTTGCATTTCAAAGCTTAACCCAGACGGTAGGACAAAACCACACACAGTTTGGATCCACTTCATAGCAGCATCAATCAACTTTTCAGATATTAAAGTTCTTTACAACCAGATCTAAGATACTTAAGTTCTGTCAAAAAACAAACCGCTACATTAAAAAAAACCTTAAACAAAAAAGTACAAACCTTGAAAATTCTGAAAAAACCAAGGTCTGCCGTAGCAAATAAACCCGACTCTTTCCGAATTTTTAAAGTCAAAATTTCGTACAAAATACCTCACAAAAATCAACATTT
>NW_022998255.1:0-1314 GCF_900245975.1 Drosophila guanche | reverse complement strand
ACAAACAGTTTGGATCCATTTAATAGCAGTATCAATCAACTTTTCAGTTAATCAAAGTTTTTTCCATCCAAAATTAAGATACTTAAGTTATGTGAAAAAACGAACCGCAACCTCTGAGAAAACCTTAAACTAAAAATTACAAAATTGCTAGTTCTTAAAAATCAAGTTCTGCCATAGAAAATAAAACCAACTTTTCACGAGTTTTTAAAGCCAAAATTTCGAAAAAAAAAAATCTCACATCAATCCACATTTTTGCATTTGAAAGCTTTTCCGAGACGGTAGGCCAAAACCACACAGAGTTTGGATCCACTTTATAGCATTATCAATCAACTTTTCAGATAATCAAAATTTTTTAAAACCAAAATTAAGATACTTAAGTTATGTGAAAAAACGAACCGCAACCTCTGAAAAAACCTTTAACTAAAAATTACAAAATTACTAGTTCTTAAAAAACAAGTTCTGCCATAGAAAATAAAACCATTTTTTCCCGAGTTTTTAAAGTCAAAATTTCGAAAAAAAAATCTCACAACAATAGACATTTTTGCATTTCAAAGCTTTTCCGAGACGCTAGGCCAAAACCACACAGAGTTTGGGTCCATTTTATAGCAGAATCAATCAACTTTTCAGATAATCAAAGCTTGTTACAACCAAAATTAAGATACTTAAGTTTTGTGAAAAACCAACCGCAACATCTGAAAAAACCTTTAACTAAAAATTACAAAATTACTAGTTCTTAAAAATCAAGTTCTGCCATAGAAAATAAAACCGACTTTTCCCGAGTGTTTAAAGTCAAAATTTCGAAGAAAAAAAATTTCACAACAATCAACATTTTTGCATTTCAAAGCTTTTCCGAGACGCTAGGCCAAAACCACAAACAGTTTGGATCCATTTAATAGCAGTATCAATAAACTTTTCAGATAATCAAAATTTTTTACAACCAAAATTAAGATACTTAAGTTATGTGAAAAAACGAACCGCAACCTCTGAAAAAACCTTTAACTAAAAATTACAAAATTGCTAGTTCTTAAAAAACAAGTTCTGCCATAGAAAATAAAACCAACTTTTCCCGAGTTTTTAAAGTCAAAATTTCGAAAAAAAAAAATTTCACAACAATCGACATTTTTGCATTTCAAAGCTTTTCCGAGACGCTAGGCCAAAACCACACAGAGTTTGGATCCATTTTATAGCAGAATCAATCAACTTTTCAGATAATCAAAGCTTTTTACAACCAAAATTAAGATACTTAAGTTATGTGAAAAACCAACCGCAACATCTGAAAAAACCTTTAACTAAAAATTACAAAATTACTAGTTC
>NW_022998254.1:0-1314 GCF_900245975.1 Drosophila guanche | reverse complement strand
GCCATAGAAAATAAACCCGACTTTTCCCGAGTTTTTAAAATCAAAAATTCGTAAAAAAATTCAAAGCTTTACCCAGACGGTAGGGCAAAACCGCACAGAGCTTGGATCCATTTTATAGCAGAATCTATCAACTTTTCAGATAATCAAAGTTTTTTGCAACCAGATCTTAGATACTTAAGTTATGTGAAAAACTTCTGAACAAACCTTAAACTTAAAATTACTTTCTTAATAAGTTCTTAAAAAACAAATTCTGGCATAGAAAATAAACCCGACTTTTCGCGAGTTTTTAAAATCAAAAATTCGTAAAAAATACCTCACAAAAATCAACATTTTTGCATTTCAAAGCTTTTTCGAGACGGTACGCCAAAACCACACAGAGCTTGGATCCATTTTATAGCAGAATCAATCAACTTTTCAGATAATCAAAGTTTTTTGCAACCAGATCTTAGATACTTAAGTTATGTGAAAAAAAAACCGCAACCTCTGAAAAAACATTAAACAAAAAATTACAAAATTGTTAGTTCTTAAAAAACAAGTTCTGTCATAGAAAATAAACCCGACTTTTCCCGAGTTTTTAAATTCAAAAATTCGTAAAAAATACCTCACAAAAATCAACATTTTTGCATTTCAAAGCTTTACCCAGACGGTACGCCAAAACTACACAGAGTTTTGATCCATTTTATATCAGAATCAATCAACTTTTCAGATAATCAAAGTTTTTTACAACCAAAATTAAGGTACTTAAGTTATGTGAAAAAACAAACCGCAACCTCTGAAAAAACCTTAAACTAAAAATTACTTCCTTAATAAGTTCTTAAAAAAGAAGTTCTGCCATTAAAAATAAACCCGAGTTTTTAAAGTCAAAAATTCGTAAAAAATACCTCACAAAAATCAAAATTTTTGCATTTCAAAGCTTTACCCAGACGGTAGGCCAAAACCACACAGAGTTTGGATCCATTTTATAGCAGTATCAATCAACTTTTCAGATAATCAAAGTTTTTTACAACCAGATCTAAGATACTTAAGTTATGTGAAAAACAAACCGCAACCTCTGAAAAAACCTTAAACTAAAAATTACATCCTTAATAAGTTAAAAAAAAAAAACAAGTTCTGCCATAGAAAATAAACTCGACTTTTCCCGAGTTTTTAAAGTCAAAAATTCGTAAAAAATACCTCACAAAAATCCACATTTTTGCATTTCAAAGCTTTACCCAGACGGTAGGCCAAAACCACACAGAGTTTGGATCAATTTTATAGCAGTATCAATCAACTTTTCAGATAATCAAAGTTTTTTACAACCAGATCTAAGATACT
>NW_022998253.1:0-1314 GCF_900245975.1 Drosophila guanche | reverse complement strand
TTCACATAACTTAAGTATATTAATTTTGGTTGTAAAAAACTTTGATTATCTGAAAAGTTGATTGATACTGCTATTAAATGGATCCAAACTTTTTGTGGTTTTGGCCTACCGTCTCGGAAAAGCTTTGAAATGCAAAATTGTTGATTTTTGTGAGGTATTTTGTACGAAATTTTGACTTTAAAAACTCGGGTTTTTTTTTTCTTTGGCAGAACTTGTTTTTTAGGAACTTATTAAGAAAGTAATTTTTAGTTTAAGGTTTTTTCAGATGTTGTGGTTTGTTTTTTCACATAACTTAAGTATATTAATTTTGGTTGTAAAAAACTTTGATTATCTGAAAAGTTGATTGATACTGCTATTAAATAGATCCAAACTGTTTGTGGTTTTGGCCTACCGTCTCGGAAAAGCTTTGAAATGCAAAAATGTTGATTGTTGTGAGATTTTTTTTTTCTTCGAAATTTTGACTTTAAAAACTTGGGAAAAGTTGGTTTTATTTTCTATGGCAGAACTTGTTTTTTAAGAACTAGCAATTTTGTAATTTTTAGTTTAAGGTTTTTTCAGAGGTTGCGGTTCGTTTTTTTCACATAACTTAAGTATCTTAATTTTGGATGTAAAAAACTTTGATTATCTGAAAAGTTGATTGATACTGCNTTTTTTTTCGAAATTTTGACTTTAAAAACTTGGGAAAAGTTGGTTTTATTTTCTATGGCAGAACTTGTTTTTTAAGAACTAGCAATTTTGTAATTTTTAGTTTAAGGTTTTTTCAGAGGTTGCGGTTCGTTTTTTTCACATAACTTAAGTATCTTAATTTTGGATGTAAAAAACTTTGATTATCTGAAAAGTTGATTGATACTGCTATTAAATGGATTCAAACTGTTTGTGGTTTTGGCCTACGGTTTCGGAAAAGCTTTGAAATGAAAAAATGTTGATTGTTGTGAGATTTTTTTTTCGAAATTTTTACTTTAAAAATTCGGGAAAAGTCGGGTTTATTTTCTATGGAAGAACTTTTCTTTTAAAAACGTATTAAGGAAGTAATTTTTAGTTTAAGGTTTTTTTAGAGCTTGCGGTTTGTTTTTTTTTCATAACATAAGTATCTTAGATCTGGTTGCAAAAAAACCTTGATTATCTGAAAAGTTGATTGATTCTGCTATAAAATGGATCCAAACTCTGTGTGGTTTTGGCCTACCGTCTCGGAAAAGCTTTGAAATGCAAAAATGTTGATTGTTGTGAGATTTTTTCTTTTTTCGAAATTTTGACTTTAAAAACTCGGGAAAAGTTGGATTTATTTTCTATGGCAGAACTTGTTTTTTAAGAACT
>NW_022998252.1:0-1315 GCF_900245975.1 Drosophila guanche | reverse complement strand
GTTCGTTCGAGGCAAAGTAGGCGGGATGTGGGTCTATAGTTGCTACCTGGCGCCCAGCCTCCCGCTGGAGACCTTCAGCCGCATCATAGACGAGCTGATCGGAGACCTGCGAGGACGAAGCGTCGTCGTGGTCGGGGGCGACTTCAATGCCTGGGCCCAGGAGTGGGGGTCCTCCCGAACCAACGCTAGAGGACGCACGCTGCTGGAGGCCTTCGCAACCTTGGACATGGTGCTGCTCAATGAAGGACACCAACAAACGTTCAGCAGGGGAGGCATGGGGTCAGTCATCGACCTCACATTCGCCAGCAGAGCGTTGGCCAGAACCGCTTGTTGGAAAATCAGCAACGCCTACACCGCTAGCGACCACGAGGCCATCGAGTGCGTGTTTGGCGAACCGGACCCAGGAAGAGCAGCCCCTACTCAGACCCAGAATAGGAAGGCGTATCGGCAGGCCACGCTGATGACACAGGCCTTCGCAAGCGCCCTTCGTACCCACACGGCACCAGAGACCGGTGGAGCCAACGAGTGGGCGACCCAGCTGGGGGAGGCAGTGGAAGCGGCTTGCGACCAGAGCATGCTACAGCGAAGTGCGTTTGGGAAACACCATGCCCCAGTCTTCTGGTGGAACGAGGACATCGCCGAGCTCCGCAAAATCTGCCACAGAGCGAGAAGACAGCTCCAACGAGCCAGGGGAACTCCGCGTCTAGTGACTTGCTGCGAGGCATACAAAGTCGCGCGGAAGGAGTTGAAGACCGCCATCAGAGACAGCAAAAGAGAGTGCTTCCTCAAGCTGTGCGACGCCGCAGAGGAGGACCCCTGGGGAGGCGCCTACAAGATGGTGGTAAAGAACATCAACGCCGGAAGCAGAGCCCCGACAGACCCAGTAGTGCTGGAGGGGATAGTTAGGACCTTGTTCCCGCAAGGGCGGCCCATAACAACATCCCCGAGCCCAGAGCACAGCCTGGACGACATCCGCGAGGTCACGGAGGAAGAGGTGCTGCGGGCAGGCAGAGACCTGAACCCCAAGAAGGCTCCGGGGCCGGACGCGATTCCCAACCGAGCGACGAAGCTGGCACTAGCGCTGATCCCAAGCGAGGTCATGGGTCTGTTCAACAGATGCCTACACGAGGGTACGTTCCCATCGAGGTGGAAGAGGCAACGGCTCCTTTTGCTGTCCAAGCCGGGCAAGCCGCCGGGTGAGGCATCCTCGTACAGGCCCATCTGCCTCCTGGACACGATAGGGAAGGTCTTCGAGAAGGTGATCGCCACGAGGCTGAGCGCAGCCATCGAAGCAGCAGGCGGCCTATCCATCCAG
>NW_022998251.1:0-1315 GCF_900245975.1 Drosophila guanche | reverse complement strand
AATCAAAGTTCTTTACAAC
The DNA here is from genome assembly GCF_900245975.1 of Drosophila guanche. NCBI lineage: Eukaryota > Metazoa > Arthropoda > Insecta > Diptera > Drosophilidae > Drosophila > Drosophila guanche. The sequence goes on along the minus strand of NW_022998251.1, from coordinate 1,296 downwards.
CAGATCTAAGATACTTAAGTTATGTGAAAAAACAACCCGCAACCTCTGAAAAAACCTTAAACAAAAAAGTACAAACTTTGAAACTTCTTAAAAAAAAAGTTCTGCCATAGAAAATAAACCCCACTTTTTCCGAGTTTTTAAAGTAAAAATTTCGTACAAAATACCTTACAAAAATCAACAGTTTTGCATTTCAAGGCTTTACCCAGACGGTAGGCCAAAACCACAAACAGTTTGGATCCATTTTATAGCAGTAGCAAACAACTTTTCAGATAATCAAAGTTCTTTGCAACCAGATCTTAGATACTTAAGTTATGTGAAAAAACAAACCGCTACTTCTAAAAAAACCTTAAACAAAATGTTCAAACTTTGAAAATTCTTAAAAGAAAAGTTCTGCCATTTAAAATAAACCCCACTTTTTCCGAGTTTTTAAAGTAAAAATTTCGTACAAAATACCTTACAAAAATCAACATTTTTGCATTTCAAAGCTTTACCCAGACGGTAGGCCAAAACCACACAGAGTTTGGATCCATTTTATAGCAGTATTAATCAACTTTTCAGATAATCAAAGTTTTTTGCAACCAGATCTAAGATACTTAAGTTATGTGAAACAACAAATCGCTACCTCTGAAAAAACCTTAAACTAAAAATTACATCCTTAATCAGTTCTTAAAAATCAAGTTCTGCCATAGAAAATAAACCCGACTTTTCCCGAATTTTTAAAGTCAAAATGTCGTACAAAATACTATACAAAAATCAACATATTTGCATTTCAAAGCTTTACCCAGACGGTAGGCAAATACCACACAGAGTTTGGATCCATTTTATAGCAGTATCAATCAACATTTCAGATAATCAAAGTTGTTAACAACCAGATCTAAGATACTTAAGTTATGTGAAAAAACAAACCGCAACCTCTGAAAAAACCTTAAACAAAAAAGAACAAACTTTGAAACTTCTTAATAAAAAATTTCTTCCATAGAAAATAAACCCGACTGTTCCCGAAATTTTAAAGTCAAAATTTCGTTAAAAAAAAAAATCTTACAAAAATCAACATTTTCGCATTTCAAAGCTTTACCCAGACGATAGGCCAAAACCAGACAGAGTTTGGATCCCTTTTATAGCAGTATCAATCAACTCTTCAGATAATCAAAGTTCTTTACAACCAGATCTAAGATACTTAAGTTATGTGAAAAAACAACCCGCAACCTCTGAAAAAATCTTAAACAAAAAAGTACAAACTTTGAAACTTCTTAAAAAAAAAGTTCTGCCATAGAAACTAAATCCGACTTTTCACGA
>NW_022998250.1:0-1315 GCF_900245975.1 Drosophila guanche | reverse complement strand
TGGTTTTATTTTCTATGGCAGAACTTGTTTTTTAAGAACTAGCAATTTTGTAATTTTTAGTTTAAAGTTTTTTCAGAGGTTGCGGTTCGTTTTTTCACATAACTTAAGTATCTTAATTTTGGATGTAAAAAACTTTGATTATCTGAAAAGTTGATTGATACTGCTATTAAATGGATCCAAACTGTTTGTGGTTTTGGCCTACGGTCTCGGAAAAGCTTTGAAATGCAAAAATGTTGATTGTTGTGAGATTTTTTTTTTTTCGAAATTTTGACTTTAAAAACTCGGGAAAAGTCGGTTTTATTTTCTATGGCAGAACTTGTTTTTTAAGAACTAGTAATTTTTTAATTTTTAGTTTAAGGTTTTTCAGATGTTGTGGTTTGTTTTTTCACATAACTTAAGTATCTTAATTTTGGTTGTAAAAAATTTTGATTATCTGAAAAGTTGATTGATACTGCTATAAAGTGGATCCAAACTCTGTGTGCTTTTGGCCTACCGTCTCGGAAAAGCTTTGAAATTCAAAAATGTTGATTTTTGTGAGGTATTTTGTACGAAATTTTGACTTTAAAAACTCGGGTTTTTTTTTCTTTGGCAGAACTTGTTTTTTAGGAACTTATTAAGGAAGTAATTTTTAGTTTAAGGTTTTTTCAGATGTTGCGGTTGGTTTTTCACATAACTTAAGTATCTTAATTTTGTTTGTAAAAAACCTAGATTATCTAAAAAGTTGTTTGATACTGCTATTAAATGGATCCAAACTGTTTGTGGTTTTGGCCTACCGTCTCGGAAAAGCTTTGAAATGCAAAATTGTTGATTGTTGTGAGATTTTTTTTTTCTTCGAAATTTTTACTTTAAAAATTCGGGAAAAGTCGGGTTTATTTTTTATGGAAGAACTTTTCTTTTAAAAACGTATTAAGGAAGTAATTTTTAGTTTAAGGTTTTTTTTAGAGCTTGCGGTTTGTTTTTTTTCATAACATAAGTATCTTAGATCTGGTTGCAAAAAAACTTTGATTATCTGAAAAGTTGATTGATACTGCTATAAAATGGATCCAAACTCTGAGTGGTTTTGACCTACCGTCTCGGAAAAGCTTTGAAATGCAAAAATGTGGATTGTTGTGAGAGTTTTTTTTTGCGAATTTTTGACTTTAAAAACTCGGGAAAAGTTGGTTTTATTTTCTATGGCAGAACTTGTTTTTTAAGAACTAGCAATTTTGTAATTTTTAGTTTAAGGTTTTTTCAGAGGTTGTGGTTGTTTTTTCACATAACTTAAGTATCTTAATTTTGGTTGTAAAAAACTTTGATTATCTGAAAAGTTGATTGA
>NW_022998249.1:0-1315 GCF_900245975.1 Drosophila guanche | reverse complement strand
ACTTAAGTTATGTGAAAAAACAAACCGCAACCTCTGAAAAAACCTTAAACTAAAAATTACATCCTTAATAAGTTCTTAAAAAACAAGTTCTGCCATAGAAAATAAACCCGACTTTTCCCGAGCTTTTAAAGTCAACATTTCGTACAAAATACCTCGCAAACATCAACAATTCTACATTTCAAAGCTTTACCCAGACGGTAGGCCAAAACCACACAGAGTTTGGATCCATTTTCTAGCAGTATCAATCAACTTAACAGATAATCAAAGTTCTTTACAACCATATCTAAGATACTTAAGTTATGTGAAAAAACAAACCGCAACCTCTGAAAAAACCTTAACCTAAAAATTACATCCTTAATAAGTTCTTAAAAAACAAGTTCTGCCATAGAAAATAAACAAGACTCTTCCCGAGTTTTTAAAGTCAAAATTTCGTACAAAATACCTTACAAAAATCAACATTTTTGTATTTCAAAGCTTTACCCAGACGGTAGGCCAAACCCACACAGAGTTTGGCTCCACTTTATAGCGCTATTAATCAACTTTTCAGATAATCAAAGTTCTTTACAACCAGATCTAAGATACTTAAGTTATGTGAAAAAACAAACCGCTACTTCTAAAAAAAACCTTAAACAAAATATTACAAACTTTGAAAATTTTTAAAAGAAAAGTTCTGCCATAGAAAATAAACAAGACTCTTCCCGAGTTTTTAAAGTCAAAATTTCGTGCAAAATACCTCACAAAATTCAACATTTTTGCAATTCAAAGCTTTACCCAGACGGTAGGGCAAAACCACACACAGTTTGGATCCATTTTATAGCAGTATCAAACAACTTTTCAGATAATCAAAGTTTTTTGCAACCAGATCTAAGATACTTAAGTTATGTGAAAAAACAAACCGCTACTTCTAAAAAAACCTTACACAAAAAGTACAAACTTTGAAAATTCTTAATAGAAAAGTTCTTGCATAGAAAATAAACCCGACTCTTCCCGAGTTTTTAAAGTCAAAATTTCGTACAAAATACCTCACAAAAATCAACATTTTTGTATTTCAAAGCTTTACCCAGACGGTAGGCCAAAACCACACAGAGTTTGGATCCATTTTCTAGCAGTATCAATCAACTTAACAGATAATCAAAGTTTTTTACAACCATATCTAAGATACTTAAGTTATGTGAAAAAACAAACCGCAACCTCTGAAAAAACCTTAAACTAAAAATTACATCCTTAATAAGTTCTTAAAAAACAAGTTCTGCCATAGAAAATAAACCCGACTTTTCCCGAGCTTTTAAAGTCAACATTTCGTACAAAATACCTC
>NW_022998248.1:0-1315 GCF_900245975.1 Drosophila guanche | reverse complement strand
CTAGTTCTTAAAAAACAAGTTCTGCCATAGAAAATAAAACCGACTTTTCCCGAGTTTTTAAAGTCAAAATTTCGAAAAAAAAAATCTCACAACAATCAACATTTTTGCATTTCAAAGCTTTTCCCAGACCGTAGGCCAAAACCACAAACAGTTTGGATCCATTTAATAGCAGTATCAATCAACTTTTCAGATAATCAAAGCTTTTTACAACCAAAATTTAATAGCAGTATCAATCAACTTTTCATATAATCATGTGTTTTTACAACCAAAATTATGATACTTAAGTTATGTGAAAAAACGAACCGCAACCTCTGAAAAAACCTTTAACTAAAAATAACAAAATTGCTAGTTCTTTAAATACAAGTTCTGCCATAGAAAATAAAACCAACTTTTCCCGAGTTTTTAAAATCAAAATTTCGAAAAAAAAAATCTCACAACAATCCACATTTTTGCATTTCAAAGCTTTTCCGAGACGGTAGGCCAAAACCACTCAGAGTTTGGATCTATTTTATAGCAGTATCAATTAACTTTTCAGATAATCAAAGTTTTTTACAACTACAGTTAAGATACTTAAGTTATGTGAAAAAACAAACCGAAACCTCTGAAAAAACCTTAAACTAAAAATTACAAAATTGCTAGTTCTTAAAAAACAAGTTCTACCATAGAAAATAAAACCGACTTTTCCCGAGTTTTTAAAGTCAAAATTTCGAAAAAAAAAAATCTCACAACAATCAACATTTTTGCATTTCAAAGCTTTTCCGAGACCGTAGGCCAAAACCACAAACAGTTTGGATCCATTTAATAGCAGTTTCAATCAACTTTTCAGATAATCAAAGTTTTTTACATCCAAAATTAAGATACTTAAGTTATGTGAAAAAACGAACCGCAACCTCTGAAAAAACCTTAAACTAAAAAGTACAAAATTGCTAGTTCTTAAAAAACAAGTTCTGCCATTGAAAATAAAACCAACTTTCCCAAGTTTTTAAAGTCAAAATTTCGAGAAAAAAAAATCTCACAACAATCCACATTTTTGCATTTCAAAGGTTTTCCGAGACGGTAGGCCAAAACCACAAAAAGTTTGGATCCATTTAATAGCAGTATCAATCAACTTTTCAGATAATCATGTGTTTTTACAACCAAAATTATGATACTTAAGTTATGTGAAAAAACAAACCACAACCTCTGAAAAAACCTTAACCTAAATATTACAAAATTACTAGTTCTTAAAAAACAAGTTCTGCCATAGAAAATAAAACCGACTTTGCCCGAGTTTTTAAAGTCAAAATTTCGTGAAAAAAAAATCTCACAAAAATCA
>NW_022998247.1:0-1315 GCF_900245975.1 Drosophila guanche | reverse complement strand
ATCAACTTTTCAGATAATCAAAGTTTTTTAAAACCAAAATTAAGATACTTAAGTTATGTGAAAAACCAACCGCAACATCTGAAAAAACCTTAAACTAAAAATTACAAAATTACAAGTTCTTAAAAAACAAGTTCTGCCATAGAAAATAAAACCGACTTTTCCCGAGTTTTTAAAGTCAAAATTTCGAAAAAAAAAATCTCACAACAATCAACATTTTTGCATTTAAAAGATTTTCCGAGACCGTAGGCCAAAACCACAAACAGTTTGGATCCATTTAATAGCAGTATCAATCAACTTTTCAGATAATCAAAGTTTTTTACAACCAAAATTAAGATACTTAAGTTATGTAAAAAAACAAACCACTACCTCTGAAAAAACCTTAACCTAAAAATTACAAAATTGCTAGTTCTTAAAAAACAAGTTCTGCCGTAGAAAATAAAACCGACTTTTCCCGAGTTTTTAAAGTCAAAATTTCGAGAAAAAAAAATCTCACAAAAATCAACATTTTTGCATTTCAAAGCTTTTCCGAGACGGTAGGCCAAAACCACAAAAAGTTTGGATCCATTTAATAGCAGTATCAGTCAACTTTTCAGATAATCAAAGTTTTTTACAACCAAAATTAAGATACTTAAGTTATGTGAAAAAACAAACCACAACCTCTGAAAAAACCTTAAACTAAAAATTAAAAAATTACTAGTTCTTAAAAAACAAGTTCTGCCATAGAAAATAAAACCGACTTTTCCCAAATTTTTAAAGTCAAAATTTCGAAAAAAAAAATCTCACAACAATCCACATTTTTGCATTTCAAAAATTTTCGAGACGGTAGGCCAAAACCCCTCAGAGTTTGGATCCATTTTATAGCAGTATCAATCAACTTTTCAGATAATCAAAGTTTTTTACAACCACAGTTAAGTATCTTAAGTTATGTGAAAAAACAAACCGAAACCTCTGAAAAAACCTTAAGCTAAAAATTACAAAATTGCTAGTTCTTAAAAAACAAGTTCTGCCATAGAAAATAAAACCGACTTTTCCCGAGTTTTTAAAGTCGAAATTTCGAAAAAAAAAATCTCACAACAATCAACATTTTTGCATTTCAAAGCTTTTCCGAGACCGTACGCCAAAACCACAAACAGTTTGGATCCATTTAATAGCAGTATCAATCAACTTTTCAGATAATCAAAGTTTTTTACAACCACAGTTAAGATACTTAAGTTATGTGAAAAAACAAACCACAACCTCTGAAAAAACCTTAAACTAAAAATTACAAAATTACTAGTTCTTAAAAAACAAGTTCTGCCATAGAAAATAAAACCGA
>NW_022998246.1:0-1315 GCF_900245975.1 Drosophila guanche | reverse complement strand
ACCTCTGAAAAAACCTTAAACTAAAAATTACAAAATTGCTAGTTCTTAAAAAACAAGTTCTGCCATAGAAAATAGAACCAACTTTTCCCGAGTTTTTAAAGTCAAAATTTCGAAAAAAAATCTATCACAACAATCAACATTTTTGCATTTCAAAGCTTTTCCGAGACGGTAGGCCAAAACCACACAGACTTTGGATCCATTTTATAGTAGTATCAATCAACTTTTCAGATAATCAAAGTTTTTTACAACCAAAATTAAGATACTTAAGTTATGTGAAAAAACAAACCGCAACCTCTGAAAAAACCTTAAACTAAAAATTACAAAATTGCTAGTTCTTAAAAAACAAGTTCTGCCATAGAAAATAGAACCAACTTTTCCCGAGTTTTTAAAGTCAAAATTTCGAAAAAAAATCTATCACAACAATCAACATTTTTGCATTTCAAAGCTTTTCCGAGACGGTAGGCCAAAACCACACAGAGTTTGGATCCACTTTATAGCAGTATCAATCAACTTTTCAGATAATCATAGTTTTTTACAACCACAGTTAAGATACTTAAGTTATGTGAAAAAACAAACCGAAACCTCTGAAAAAACCTTAAACTAAAAATTACAAAATTGCTANTTTCAGATAATCAAAGTTTTTTACAACCAAAATTAAGATACTTAAGTTATGTGAAAAAACAAACCGCAACCTCTGAAAAAACCTTAAACTAAAAATTACAAAATTGCTAGTTCTTAAAAAACAAGTTCTGCCATAGAAAATAAAACCAACTTTTCCCGAGTTTTTAAAGTCAAAATTTCGAAAAAAAAGATCTCACAACAATCCACATTTTTCATTTCAAAAATTTTCGAGACGGTAGGCCAAAACCACTCAGAGTTTGGATCCATTTTATAGCAGTATCAATCAACTTTTCAGATAATCAAAGTTTTTTAGAAACAAAATTAAGATACTTAAGTTATGTGAAAAAACGAACCGCAACCTCTGAAAAAACCTGAAACTAAAAATTACAAAATAGCTAGTACTTAAAAAAACAAGTTCTGCCATAGGAAATAAAACCAACTTTTCCCGATTTTTTAAAGTCAAAAATTCGAGAAAAAAAAATCTCACAACAATCCACATTTTTGCATTTCAAAGCTTTTCCGAGACGGTAGGCCAAGACCACAAAAAGTTTGGATCCATTTAATAGCAGTATCAGTCAACTTTTCAGATAATCAAAGTTTTTTACAACCAAAATTAAGATACTTAAGTTATGTAAAAAAACAAACCACAACCTCTGAAAAAACCTTAATCTAAAAATTACAAAATTACTAGTTC
>NW_022998245.1:0-1315 GCF_900245975.1 Drosophila guanche | reverse complement strand
TGACTTTACAAATTCGGGAACAGTCGGGTTTATTTTCTATGGCAGAACTTTTCTTTTAAGAATTTTCAAAGTTTGTACTTTTTTGTTTAAGGTTTTTTCAGAGATTGCGGTTTGTTTTTTCACATAACTTAAGTATCTTAGATCTGGTTGCAAAAAACTTTGATTATCTGAAAAGTTTATTAACACTGCTAAAAAATGGATCCAAACTCTGTGTGGTTTTGGCCTACCCTCTGGGTAAACTAGGTAAATTAGGTTTTATTGTCTATGGCAGAACTTTTTTTAGGAACATATTAAAGATGTCATTCTTAGTTTAAGGGTTTTTTAGAGGTTGCGGTTTGTTTTTTCACATAACTTAAGTATCTTAGAACTGGTTGCAAAAAACGTTGATTATCTGAAAAGTCTATAAATACTGCTATAAAATGGATCCAAACTCTGTGTGGGTTTGGCCTACCGTCGCGGTTAAGCTTTGTAATGCAAAATTGTTGATTGTTGTGAGATTTTTTTTTCCAAAATTTTGACTTTAAAAACTCGGGAAAAGTCGGGTTTATTTTCTATGGCAGAACTTGTTTTTTAGGAACTTATTAAGGATGTCATTTTTAGTTTAAGGTTTTTTCAGAGGTTGCTGTTTGTTTTTTCACATAACTTAAGTATCTTAATTTTGGTTGTAAAAAACTTTGATTATCTGAAAAGGCAGGTATTTTGTACGAAATTTTAACTTTAAAAACTCGGGTTTATTTTCTATGGCAGAATTTGTTTTTTAAGAACTTATTAAGGAAGTAATTTTAAGTTTAAGGTTTTTTCAGAGGTTGCGGTTTGCTTTTTCAAATAACTTAAGTATCTTAATTGTGGTTGTAAAAAGCTTTGATTATCTGAAAAGTTGATTGATACTGCTATTAAATGGATCCAAACTGTTTGTGGTTTTGGCCTACCGCCTGGGTAAGGATTTGAAATGCAAAAATGTTGATTGATGTGAGATTTTTTTTTCGATATTTTAACTTTAAAAACTCGGGAAATGTCGGGTTTATTTTCTACCGTTTTCTATGGCAGAAATTGTTTTTTAAGAACTAGCAATTTTGTAATTATTAGTGTAAGGTTTTTTGAGAGGTTGCGGTTTGATTTTTTCACATAACTTAAGTATCTTAATTGTGGTTGTAAAAAGCTTTGATTATCTGAAAAATTGATTGATATTGCTATAAAATGGATCCAAACTCTGTGTGGTTTTGGCCTACTGTCTGGGTAAAGCTTTGAAATGCAAAAACTTTGATTGTTGTGAGATTTTTTGTTTTCGAAATTTTTACTTTAAAAACTCGGGAAA
>NW_022998244.1:0-1315 GCF_900245975.1 Drosophila guanche | reverse complement strand
AGAAAACTAAAAACGCCATTCTGTAGGGAATGGCCATATCTATCAGATCAATAAATTGGGATCCGATTGGATCATTATTATAGCCAGAAAGAAGAAATTAATTAGCAGTGGCTAAACCCACACTGTCCTGCAGCTTTTGTTGTTCTTTTCACATTCTCGCATTCACACTCTGCTTCACTCGGCCTCTGCCTCTGCCGTCCCTCTGCCTCTGCCGACTTTTAACCACCCCACCCACCCCTCTCACTACTCGAAGAGTAAATAGGGTATATTGTATTTGTGCACAAAGTTAATGTATGTAACACACAGAAGGAATCGTTTCCGACCCCATAAAGTGTATATATTCTTGATCACCATCAATAGCCGAGTCGATTGAGGCCTGTCTGTCTGTCCGTCTGTCCGTCCGGCTGTCTTTCAGTCTTGTTGAGCACCTGAATCTCAGAGTCCATAAAAGCTAGAGCCACCAAATTTTGCATCCAGACTTCTGTATGCTCACACTGTTACAAGGGTATTTAAAAAATGTGCCCCGCCCCTTTCCGCCCCCGCAAAAGGGCGAAAACCTCCCAAATCTACAATTTTAAAGATAGAAGAAAACTAAAAACGCCATTCTGTAGGGAATGGCCATATCTATCAGACCAATAAATTGGGATCCGATTGGATCATTATTATAGCCAGAAAGAAGAAATTAATTAGCAGTGGCTAAACCCACACTGTCCTGCAGCTTTTGTTGTTCTTTTCACATTCTCGCATTCACACTCTGCTTCACTCGGCCTCTGCCTCTGCCGTCCCTCTGCCTCTGCCGACTTTTAACCACCCCCCCCACCCCTCTCACTACTCGAAGAGTAAATAGGGTATATTGTATTTGTGCACAAAGTTAATGTATGTAACACACAGAAGGAATCGTTTCCGACCCCATAAAGTGTATATATTCTTGATCACCATCAATAGCCGAGTCGATTGAGGCCTGTCTGTCTGTCCGTCTGTCCGTCCGGCTGTCTTTCCGTCTTGTTGAGCACCTGAATCTCAGAGTCCATAAAAGCTAGAGCCACAAAATTTTGCATCCAGACTTCTGTATGCTCACACTGTTACAAGGGTATTTAAAAAATGTGCCCCGCCCCTTTCCGCCCCCGCAAAAGGGCGAAAACCTCCCAAATCTACAATTTTAAAGATAGAAGAAAACTAAAAACGCCATTCTGTAGGGAATGGCCATATCTATCAGATCAATAAATTGGGATCCGATTGGATCATTATTATAGCCAGAAAGAAGAAATTAATTAGCAGTGGCTAAACCCACACTGTCCTGCAGCTTTTGTTGTTC
>NW_022998243.1:0-1316 GCF_900245975.1 Drosophila guanche | reverse complement strand
AAGTTTTTTGCAACCAGATCTAAGATACTTAAGTTATGTGAAAAAACAAACCGCAATCTCTGAAAAAACCTTAAACAAAAAAGTACAAACTTTGAAAATTCTTAAAAGAAAAGTTCTGCCATAGAAAATAAACCCTAATGTTCCCGAGTTTTTAAAGTCAATATTTCGACAATAAAAATCTCTCAACAACCAACATTTTTGCATTTCAAAGCTTTACCCAGACGGTAGGCCAATTTTTTAGCAGTATCAATCAACTTTTAGATAATCAAAGTTTTTTGCAACCAGATCTAAGATACTTAAGTTAAACAAAAAAGTACAAACTTTGAAAATTCTTAAAAAAAAGTTCTGCCATAGAAAATAAACCCTAATGTTCCCGAGTTTTAAAAGTCAATATTTCGACAATAAAAATCTCACAACAACCAACATTTTTGCATTTCAAAGCTTTACCCAGACGGTAGGCCAAAACCACACACAGTTTGTATCAATTTTTTAGCAGTATCCATCAACTTTTCAGATAATCAAAGTTTTTTGCAACCAGATCTAAGATATTTAAGTTATGTGAAAAAACAAACCGCAATCTCTTAAAAAACCTTAAACAAAAAAGTACAAACTTTGAAAATTCTTAAAAGAAAAGTTCTGCCATAGAAAATAAACCCGACTGTTCCCGAATTTGTAAAGTCAAAATGTCGTGAAAAATACCTTACAAAAATCAACATTTTTGCATTTCAAAGCTTTACCCAGACGGTAGGCCAAAACCACACACAGTTTGGATCAATTTTTTAGCAGTATCAATCAACTTTTAGATAATCAAAGTTTTCTGCAACCATATCTAAGATACTTAAGTTTTGTGAAAAAACTGACCGCAACCTCTGAAAAAACCTTAAATTAAAAATGACATCTTTAATAAGTTCCTAAAAAAAAGTTCTGCCATAGTAAATAAACCCTTATGTTCCCGAGTTTTTAAAGTCAATATTTCGACAATAAAAATCTCACAACAACCAACATTTTTGCATTTCAAAGCTTTACCCAGACGGTAGACCAAAACCACAAAGAGTTTGGATCCATTTTAAAGCAGTATCAATAAACTTTTCAGATAATCAAAGCTTTTTGCAACCAAATCTAAGATACTTAAGTTATGTGAAAAAACAAACCGCAACCTCTGAAAAAGCCTTAAACAAAAAAAGTACAAACTTTGAAAATTCTTAAAAGAAAAGTTCTGCCATAGAAAATAAACCCGACTGTTCCCGAGTTTTTAAAGGCAATATTTCGACAATAAAAATCTCACAACAACCAACATTTTTGCATTTCAAAGCTTT
>NW_022998242.1:0-1316 GCF_900245975.1 Drosophila guanche | reverse complement strand
CCCCAATGAGATTGGTGCCACAGTCGGAAATGCCATAACAAACGCAGCAGCATTCGCAGATGATCTAGTCCTATTTGCGGAAACTCCAATGGGGCTTCAAAAACTGCTGGACACGACTGTAGACTTTCTGTCTTCAGTCGGGCTTACCCTAAACTCGGATAAATGTTTTACAATTGGAATAAAGGGGCAACCTAAACAGAAATGTACTGTGGTCGTACCACAGTACTTTAAAATAGGTTCGCGCACGTGTCCAGCTTTGAAGCGCTCAGACGAGTGGAACTATCTAGGCATAAAGTTCACTGCAGAGGGGAGGACCAGGTACAGTCCAGCCGAAGACCTCGGTCCAAAGCTGTTGAGACTGACAAGATCCCCCCTCAAACCTCAACAGAAAAGGTTCGCCCTCAGAACTGTGCTTATCCCACAACTCTATCACAAGCTTACGCTTGGAAGTGTGATGATAGGTGTCCTGAGAAAGTGTGACATACTGGTACGTTCGGTCATAAGGAAATGGTTGGGTCTTCCATTGGACGTGTCAACCGCATTCTTCCATGCTCCTCACACATGTGGGGGCCTCGGCGTGCCTTCAGTTCGTTGGGTAGCTCCCATGCTTCGGATGAAAAGATTGAGCAATATTAAGTGGGCCCATCTCGGTCAATCCGATACGGCCAACTCTTTCTTAGAAGACGAACTGAAGAAAGCTCGAGGTAGAACTCTTGCTGGAGAAAGTGAGTTGATAACACGTACAGCGATCGAAACGTACTGGGCGGACAAGTTGTACAAATCTGTTGATGGTAGCGGCCTACGTGAGGCGCGACAATTTCGTCCGCAACACGGGTGGGTGAGTCAGCCCACGCGTTTGCTAACAGGTAAAGATTACAGAAATGGAATCAAACTGCGAATAAATGCACTCCCCTCAAGATCTCGTACCACGAGGGGAAGGCATGCCATGGATCGACAATGCCGGGCAGGATGTGATGCTCCCGAAACAAACAACCACATCCTGCAAAATTGCTACCGTACGCATGGGAAGCGGGTAGCAAGGCATAATTGCGTGGTCAACAACCTCAAGAGAATTCTTGAGGAGAAGGGCCACACAGTATACGTCGAACCGAACGTTCAGGGCAATTCCTCAGTATGTAAACCCGACCTGGTGGCTATTCGACACAATCACGCATACGTGATTGATGCCCAGATAGTAACAGATGGACTGTCTCTTGATCTAGCGCATCAGCGCAAGGTCGAGAAATATAAGAGACCTGAAGTTATATCGGCAGTGCAACGAGATCTCGGTGTGTCTGGCAATGTCGAAGTCCTTT
>NW_022998241.1:0-1316 GCF_900245975.1 Drosophila guanche | reverse complement strand
GTGGGGGGGGGGGGGGGGGGGGGGGGGGGGGGAGGGGGGGGGGGGGGGGGGGGGGGGGGGGGGGTGGTTAAAAGTCGGCAGAGGCAGAGGGACGGCAGAGGCAGAGGCCGAGTGAAGCAGAGTGTGAATGAGAGAATGTGAAAAGAAAAACAAAAGCTGCAGGACAGTGTGGGCTTAGCCACTGCTAATTAATTTATTCTTTCTGGCTATAATAATGATCCAATCGCATCCCAATTGGGTGATCTGATAGATATGGCCATTCCCTACAGACTGGCATTTTTAGTTTTCTTCTATCTTTAAAATTGTAGATTTGGGAGGTTTTCGCCCTTTTGCGGGGCGGAATGGTGCGGGGCACATTTTTTAAATGCACTTGAAACAGTGTGAGAATACAGAAGTCTGGATGCAAAATTTGGTAGCTCTAGCTTTTATAGTCTCTGAGATTCAGGTGCTCAACAAGACGGACGGACAGACGGACAGACGGACGGACGGACAGACGGACAGACAGACAGGGCTCAATCGACTCGGCTATTGATGGTGATCAAGAATATATACACTTTATGGGGTGGGAAACGATTCCTTCTGTGTGTTACATACATTAACTTTGTGCACAAATACAATATACCCTATTTACTCTTCGAGTAGCGGGTATAAAACAAATATAAGCTGCATGAGGTGGGTGGTGGGGAGGGGGGGTGGTTTAAAGTCGGCAGAGGCAGAGGGACGGCAGAGGCAGAGGGACGGCAGATGCAGAGGCAGAGTGAAGCAGAGTGTGAATGAGAGAATGTGAAAAGAAAAACAAAAGCTGCAGGACAGTGTGGGTTTAGCCACTGCTAATTAATTTCTTCTTTCTGGCTATAATAATGATCCAATCGGATCCCAATTTCATGATCTGATAGATATGGCCATTCCCTACATAATGGCGTTTTTAGTTTTCTTCTATCTTTAAAATTGTAGATTTGGCAGGTTTTCGCCCTTTTGCGGGGGCGGAATGGGGCGGGGCACATTTTTTAAATACACTTGTAACAGTGTGAGCATACAGAAGTCTGGATGCAAAATTTGGTGGCTCTAGCTTTTATAGTCTCTGAGATTCAGGGGCTCAACAAGACGGACGGACAGATGGACGGATGGACAGACGGACAGACAGACAGGGCTCAATCGACTCGGCTATTGATGGTGATCAAGAATATATACACTTTATGGGGTGGGAAACGATTCCTTCTGTGTGTTACATACATTAACTTTGTGCACAAATACAATATACCCTATTTACTCTTCGAGTACGGGGTATAAAACAAATATAAGCTGCGGGTGGGGGG
>NW_022998240.1:0-1316 GCF_900245975.1 Drosophila guanche | reverse complement strand
AAAGTCCGGTTTATTTTCTATGGCAGAACTTGTTTTTATTAGGGATGTAATTTTTAGTTTAAGGTTTTTTCAGAGGTTGCGGTTTGTTTTTTTACATAACTTAAGTATCTTTGATCTGGTTGCAAAAAACTTTGATTATCTGAAAACTTGATTGATTCTGTCATAAAATGGATTCAAACTCTGTGTGGTTTTGGCCTATCGTCTGGGTAAAGCTTTGAAATGCAAAAATGTTGATTTTTGTGATGTATTTTGTACGAATTTTTGACTTTAAAAACTCCGGTTTATTTTTTATGGCAGAACTTGTTTTTTAAGATCTTATTAAGGAAGTAATTTTAAGTTTAAGGTTTTTTCAGAGGTTGCGGTTTGTTTTTTAACATAACTTAAGTATCTTAATTTTGGTTGTAAAAAACTTTGACTATCTGAAAAGTTGATTGATACTGCTATAAAATGGATCCAAACTGTTTGTGGTTTTGGCCTACCGTCTGGGTAAAGCTATGAAATGCAACAATGTTGATTGTTGTGAAATTTTTTGTTTTCGAAATTTTTATTTTACAAACTCGGGAAAAGTCGGGTTTATTTTCTATGGCGGAAATTGTTTTTTAAGAACTAACACTTTTGTAATTTTTTGTTTAATGTTTTTTCAGAGGTTGCGGTTTGTTTTTTCACATAACTTAAGTATCTTAGATCTGGTTGCAAAAAACTTTGATGATCTGAAATGATTGATTGATTCTGATATAAAATGGATCCAAACTCTGTGTGTTTTTGGCCTACCGTCTGGGTAAGGCTTTGAAATGCAAAAATGTTGATTTTTGTGAGGTATTTTTTACGAATTTTTCACTTTTAAAACTCTTGAAAAGTCGGGTTTATTTTCTATGGCAGAACTTGTTCTTTAAGAACTTACTTAGGAAGCAATTTTAAGTTTAAGGTTTTTTCAGACGTTGCGGTTTGTTTTTTTACATAACTTAAGTATCCTAATTTTGGTTGTAAAAAACTTTGATTATCTGAAAAGTTGATTGATACTGTTTTAAAATGGATCCAAACTCTGTGTGGTTTTGGCCTACCGTCTGGGTAAAGCTTTAAAATGCAAAAATGTTGATAGTTGTGAGATTTTTTTTTCTTCGAAATTTTGACTTTAAAAACTCGGGAAAAGTCGGGTTTATTTTCTATGGCAGAACTTGTTTTCTTAGGAACTTATTAAGGATGTAATTTTTAGTTTAAGGTTTTTTCAGAGGTTGCGGTTTGTTTTTTCACATAACTTAAGTATCTTAGATCTGGTTGTAAAAAACTTTGATTATCTAAAAAGTTGATTGATACTG
>NW_022998239.1:0-1316 GCF_900245975.1 Drosophila guanche | reverse complement strand
GGTTAAGTTATGTGAAAAAACAAACCGCTACTTCTAAAAAACCGTAAACAAAAAAGTAACAAACTTTGAAAATTTTTAAAAGAAAAGTTCTTCCATAGAAAATAAACCCGACTTTTCCCGAATTTTTAAAGTCAAAATTTTGTAAAAAATACCTCACAAAAATCAACATGTTTGCATTTCAAAGCTTTACCGAGACGGTAGGCCAAACCCACAAAAAGTTTGGATCCATTTAATAGCAGTATCAGTCAACTTTTCAGATAATCAAGGGTTTTTACAACCAAAATTAAGATAATTAAGTTATGTGAAAAAACGAACCTCAACCTCTGAAAAAACCTTAAACTAAAAATTACAAAATTGCTAGTTCTTAAAAAACAAGTTCTGCCATAGAAAATAAAACCAACTTTTCCCGAGTTTTTAAAGTCAAAATTTCGAAAAAAAAAATCTCACAACAATCCACATTTTTGCATTTCAAAGCTTTTCCGAGACGGTAGGCCAAAACCACACAGAGTTTGGATCCATTTTATAGCAGTATCAATCAACTTTTCAGATAATCAAAGTTTTTTACAACCACATTTAAGATACTCAAGTTATGTGAAAAAACAAACCGAAACCTCTGAAAAAACCTTAAACTAAAAATTACAAAATTGCTAGTTCTTAAAAAACAAGTTCTGCCATAGAAAATAAAACCAACTTTTCCCGAGTTTTTAAAGTCAAAATTTCGAAAGAAAAAAAATCCCACAACAATCCACTTTTTTGCATTTCAAAGCTTTTCCGAGACGGTATGCCAAAACCACACAGAGTTTGGATCCATTTTATAGCAGAATCAATAAACTTTTCAGATAATCAAAGTTTTTTTGCAACCAGATCTAAGATACTTAAGTTATGAAAAAAAACAAACCGCAAGCTCTAAAAAAAACCTTAAACTGAAAATTACAAAATTGCTAGTTCCTAAAAAACAAGTTCTGCCATAGAAAATAAACCCGACTTTTCCCGAGTTCTTAAAGTCAAAATTTCGAAAAAAAAAATCTCACAACAATCCACATATTTGCATTTCAAAGCTTTTCCGAGACGGTAGCCCAAAATCACACAGAGTTTGGATCCATTTTATAGAAGTATCAATCAACTTTTCAGGTAATCAAAGTTTTTTACAACCAAAATTAAGATACTTAAGTTATGTGAAAAAACAAACCACAACCTCTGAAAAAACCTTAAACTTAAAATTACTTTCTTAATAAGTTCTTAAAAAACAAGTTCTGCCATAGAAAATAAACCCGAGTTTTTAAAGTCAAAATTTCGTCCAAATACCTCACAAAAAT
>NW_022998238.1:0-1317 GCF_900245975.1 Drosophila guanche | reverse complement strand
CAAAATTGCTAGTTCTTAAAAAACAAGTTCTGCCATAGAAAATAAAACCAACTTTTCCCGAGTTTTTAAAGTCAAAAATTCGCAAAAAAAAAAATCTCACAACAATCCACATTTTTGCATTTCAAAGCTTTTCCGAGACGGTAGGCCAAAACCACACAGAGTTTGGATCCATTTTATAGCAGAATCAATCAACTTATCAGATAATCAAAATTTGTTTGCAACCAGATCTAAGATACTTATGTTATGAAAAAAAAAACAAACCGCAAGCTCTAAAAAAAACCTTAAACTAAAAATTACTTCCTTAATAAGTTCTTAAAAGAAAAGTTCTTCCATAGAAAATAAACCCGACTTTTCCCGAATTTTTAAAGTAAAATTTTCGAAGAAAAAAAAAATCTCACAACAATCAACATTTTTGCATTTCAAAGCTTTTCCGAGACGGTAGGCCAAAACCACTCAGTTTGGATCCATTTTATAGCAGTATCAATAAACTTTTCAGATAATCAAAGTTTTTTACAAACAAATTTAAGATACTTAAGTTATGTGAAAAAACGAACCACAACCTCTAAAAAAACCTTAAACTAAAAATTACAAAATTGCTAGTTCTTAAAAAAACAAGTTCTGCCATAGAAAATAAAACCAACTTTTCCCGAGTTCTTAAAGTCAAAATTTCGAAAAAAAACTCACAACAATACATATTTTTGCATTTCAAAGCTTTTCCGAGACGGTAGGCCAAAACCACACAGAGTTTGGATCCACTTTATAGCAGTATCAATCAACTTTTCAGATAATCAAAGTTTTTTAAAACCAAAATTAAGATACTTAAGTTATGTAAAAAAACAAACCGCAACCTCTGAAAAAACCTTAAACTTAAAATTACTTTCTTAATAAGTTCTTAAAAAACAAGTTCTGCCATAGAAAAAAAACCCGAGTTTTTAAAGTCAAACTTTCGTACAAAATACCTCACAAAAATGAACATTTTTGCATTTTAAAGCTTTACCCAGACGGTAGGCCAAAACCACACAGAGTTTGGATCCATTTTATAGCAGAATCAATCAACTTTTCAGATAATCAAAGTTTTTTACAACCAAAATTAAGACACTTAAGTTATGTGAAAAACAAACCGCAACATCTGAAAAAACCTTAAACTAAAAATTACTTCCTTAATAAGTTCCTAAAAAACAAGTTCTGCCAAAGAAAATAAACCCAACTTTTCCCGAGTTTTTAAAGTAAAAATATCGGAAAAAAAAATCTCACATCAATTAACATTTTTGCATTTCAAAGGCTTATCCAGACGGTAGGCCAAAACCACTCAGTTTG
>NW_022998237.1:0-1317 GCF_900245975.1 Drosophila guanche | reverse complement strand
TAAGATCTGGTTGCAAAAAACTTTGATTATCTGAAAAGTTGATTGATTCTGCTATAAAATGGATCCAAACTCTGTGTGGTTTTGGCCTACCGTCTGGGTAAAGCTTTGAAATGCAAAAATGTTGATTTTTGTGAGGTATTTTGTACGAAATTTTGACTTTAAAAACTCGGGTTTATTTTATATGGCAGAACTTGTTTTTTAAGAACTTATTAATGAAGTAATTTTAAGTTTAAGGTTTTTTCAGAGTTGGCGGTTTGTTTTTTCACATAACTTAAGTATCTTAATTTTGGATGTAAAAAACTTTGATTATCTGAAAAGTTGATTGCTACTGCTATAAAATGGATCCAAACTCTGTGTGGTTTTGGCCTACCGTCTCGAAAAAGCTTTGAAATGCAAAAATGTTGATTAATATGAGATTTTTTTTTCGATATCTTTACTTTAAAAACTCGGGAAAAGTCGGGTTTATTTTCTATGGCAGAACATGTTTTTTAAGAACTTATTAAGGAAGTAATTTTAAGTTTAATGTTTTTTCAGAGGTTGCGGTGTGTTTTTTCACATAACTTAAGTATCTTAATTTTCGTTGTAAAAAATCTTGAGTATCTGAAAAGTTGATTGATACTGCTATAAAATGGATCCAAACTGTTTGTGGGTTTGACCTACCGTCTCGGAAAAGCTTTGAAATGCAAAAATGTTGATTGTTGTGATATTTTTTTGTTTTTCGAAGTTTTGACATTAAAAACTCGGGAAAAGTCGGGTTTATTTTCTATGGGAGAACTTGTTTTTTAGAAACTTATTATTGAAGTTATTTTTAGTTTAAGGTTTTTTCAGAGGTTGCGGTTTGTTTTTTTCACATAACTTAAGTATCTAAGATCTGGTTGCAAATAAACTTTGATTATCTGAAAAGCTGATTGATTCTGCTGTAAAATGGATCCAAACTCTGTGTGGTTTTGGCCTACCGTCTGGGTAAAGCTTTGAAATGCAAAAATGTTGATTTTTGTGAGGTATTTTGTACGAAATTTTGACTTTAAAAACTCGGGTTTATTTTATATGGCAGAACTTGTTTTGTAAGAACTTATTAATGAAGTAATTTTAAGTATAAGGTTTTTTCAGAGGTGGCGGTTTGTTTTTTCACATAACTTAAGTATCTTAATTTTGGATGTAAAAAACTTTGATTATCTGAAAAATTGATTGATACTGCTATAAAAAGGATCCAAACTGTGTGTGGTTTTGGCCTACCGTCTGGGTAAAGCTTTGAAATGCAAAAATGTTGATTGAAGTGAGATTTTTTTTTCGATATTTTTACTTTAAAAACTCGGG
>NW_022998236.1:0-1317 GCF_900245975.1 Drosophila guanche | reverse complement strand
CATCCTAAATAAGTTCTTAAAAAACAAGTTCTGCCATAGAAATTAAAAAACAAGTTCTGCCATAGAAAATAAACCCGACTTTTCCCAAGTTTTTAAAGTCAAAAATTCAAAAAAAAAATCTTACAACAATCATCATTATTGCATTTCAAAGCTTTTCCGAGACGGTAGGCCAAAACCACACACAGTTTGGATCCACTTCGTAGCAGTATCAATTAACTTCATAGCAACTACTTCATAGCAGTATCAATTAACTTTTCTGATAATCAAAGTGCTTTACTCCCAGATTTAAGATATTTAAGTTATGTGAAAAAACAAACCGCAACCTCTGAAAAAACTTTAAACTAAAAATTACATCCTTAATAAGTTCTTAAAAACCAAGTTCTGCCATAGAAAATAAACCCGACTTTTCCCGAGTTTTTAAAGTAAAAATTGGAAAAAAAGTAAATCTCACAACAATCATCATTTTTGCATTTCAAAGCCTTTCCGAGACGGTAGGCCAAAACCACACACAGTTTGGATCCACTTCATAGCAGTATCAATTAAATTTTCAGATAATCAAAGTTCTTTACAACCAGATCCAAGATACTTAAGTTATGTGAAAAAAAAACCCCAACCTCTGAAAAAACCTTAAACTTAAAATTACATCCTTAATAAGTTCTTAAAAAACAAGTTCTGCAATAGAAAATAAACCCGACTTTTCCCGAGTTTTTAAAGTAAAAATTTCAACAACAAAAATTTCACAACAATCAACATTTTTACATTTCAAAGCTTTTCGAGACGGTAGGCCAAAACCACACACAGTTTGGATCCACTTCATAGCAGTATCAATTAACTTCATAGCAACTACTTCATAGCAGTATCAATTAACTTTTCAGATAATCAACGTGCTTTACACCCAGATTTAAGATATTTAAGTTATGTGAAAAAACAAACCGCAACCTCTAAAAAAACCTTTTACTAAAAATTACATCCTTAATAAGTTCTTAAAAAACAAGTTCTGCCATAGAAAATAAACCCGACTTTTCCCGAGTTTTTAAAGTCAAAAATTAAAAAAAAAAAATCTCACAACAATCATCATTATTGCATTTCAAAGCTTTTCCGAGAAGGTAGGACAAAAGCACACACAGTTTGGATCCACTTCATAGCAGCATCTAAGATACTTAAGTTATGTGAAAAACAAACCGCAACCTCTAAACCTTTTACTAAAAATTACATCCTTAATAAGTTCTTAAAAAACAAGTTCCGCCATAGAAAATAAACCCGACTTTTCCCCAGTTTTTAAAGTAAAAATTTCGTAAAAAATACCTAACAAAAATG
>NW_022998235.1:0-1318 GCF_900245975.1 Drosophila guanche | reverse complement strand
TCTGGGTAAAGCTTTGAAATGCAAAAATGCTGATTTTTGTGAGGTATTTTGTACGAAATTTTGACTTTAAAATCTCGGGTTTATTTTCTATGGCAGAACTTGTTTTTTAAGAACTTATTAAGGAAGTAATTTTAAGTTTAAGGTTTTTTCAGAGGTTGCGGTTTGTTTTTTCACATAACTTAAGTATCTTAATTTTGGTTGTAAAAAACCTTGATTATCTAAAAAGTTGATTGATACTGCTATAAAATGGATCCAAACTCTGTGTGGTTTTGGCCTACCGTCTCGGAAAAGCTTTGAAATGCAAAAATGTTGATTGTTGTGAGATTTTTTTTTTCGAAATTTTTACTTTAAAAACTCGGGAAAAGTCGGGTTTATATTCTATGCCAGAATTTGTTTTTTAAGAACTTATTAAGAAAGTCATTTTAAGTTTAAGGTTTTTTCAGAGGTTGCGGTTTGTTTCTTCACATAACTTAAGTATCTTAATTTTGGTTGTAAAAAACTTTGATTATCTGAAAAGTTTATTGATACTGGTATAAAATGGATCCAAACTCTGTGTGGTTTTGGCCTACCGTCTCAGAAAAGCTTTGAAATGCTTTTTGTGATGTATTTGGTACGAAATTTTGACTTTAAAAACTCGGGTTTATTTTCTATGGCAGAACTTGTTTTTTAAGAACTTATTAAGGATGTAATTTTTAGTTTAAGGTTTTTTCAGAGGTTGCGGTTTGTTTTTTCACATAACTTAAGTATCTTAATTTTCGTTGTAAAAAATCTTGATTATCTGAAAAGTTGATTGATACTGCTATAAAATGGATCCAAACTGTTTGTGGTTTTGACCTACCATCTCGGAAAAGCTTTGAAATGCAAAAATGTTGATTGTTGTGAGATTTTTTTTTTTCGAAATTTTGACTTTAAAAACTCGGGAAAAGTCGGGTTTATTTTCTATGCCAGAATTTGTTTTTTAAGAACTTATTAAGAAAGTAATTTGAAGTTTAAAGTTTTTTCAGAGGTTGCGGTTTGTTTCTTCACATAACTTAAGTATCTTAATTTTGGTTGTAAAAAACTCTGAAAAGTTGATTGATACTGGTATAAAATGGATAAAAACTCTGTGTGGTTTTGGCCTACCGTCTCGGAAAAGCTTTGAAATTCAAAAATGTGGAATGTTGTGAGATTTTTTGTTTTCGAAATTTTTACTTTAAAAACTCGGGGAAAATCGGGTTTATTTTCTATGGCAGAAATTGTTTTTTAAGAACTAACAATTTTGTAATTTTTTGTTTAATGTTTTTTCAGAGGTTGCGGTTTTTTTTTCACATAACTTAAG
>NW_022998234.1:0-1318 GCF_900245975.1 Drosophila guanche | reverse complement strand
CTTTGAAAATTCTTAAAAGAAAAGTTCTGCCATAGAAAATAAACCCGACTTTTCCCGAATTTGTAAAGTCAAAATGTCGTGAAAAATACCTCACAAAAATCAACATTTTTGCATTTCAAAGCTTTACCCAGGAGGAAGGCCACAACCACACACAGTTTGGATCCATTTTATAGCAGTATCAATAAACTTTACAGATAATCAAAGTTTTTTGCAACCAGATCTAAGATACTTAAGTTATGTGAAAAAAACAAACCGCTACTTCTTAAAAAGCCTTAAATTAAAAATTACATTATTTATAAGTTCCTAAAAAGAAGTTCTGCATAGAAAATAACCCGACTCTTCCCAAATTTTTAAAGTCAAAATGTCGTAAAAAATACCTCACAAAAATCAACATTTTTGCATATCAAAGCTTTTCCCAGACGGTAGACCAAAACCACACACAGTTTGGATACATTTTATAGCAGTATCAATCAACTTTACAGATAGTCAAAGCTTTTTGCAAGCAGATCTAAGATACTTAAGTTATGTGAAAAAACAAACCGCTACTTCTAAAAAAACCTTAAATTAAAAATTAAATCTTTATTAAGTTCCTAAAAAAAAGTTCTGCCATAGAAAATAAACCGGACTGTTCCCGAGTTTTTAAAGTCAATATTTCGACAATAAAAATCTCACAACAACCAACATTTTTGCATTTCAAAGCTTTACCCAGACGGTAGACCAAAACCACAAAGAGTTTGGATCCATTTTATAGCAGTATCAATCAACTTTTCAGATAATCAAAGTTTTTTACAACCACAATTAAGATACTTAAGTTATGTGAAAAAACAAACCAAAACCTCTGAAAAAACCTTAAACTAAAAATTACAAAATTGCTAGTTCTTAAAAAACAAGATCTGCCATAGAAAATAAAAGCGACTTTCCCCGAGTTTTTAAAGTCAAAATGTCGAAAAAAAAATCTCCTACAACAATCAACATTTTTGCATTTCAAAGCTTTTCCGAGACGGTAGGCCAAAACCACACAGAGTTTGGATCCACTTTATAGCAGTATCAATCAACTTTTCAGATAATCAACGTTTTTTACAACCAAAATTAAGATACTTAAGTTATGTAAAAAAAAATCCACAACCTCTGAAAAAACCTTAAACTAAAAATTACAAAATTACTAGTTCGTAAAAAACAAGTTCTGCCATAGAAAATAAAACCGACTTTTCCCGAGTTTTTAAAGTCAAAATTTCGAGAGAAAAAAATCTCACAAAAATCAACATTTTTGCATTTCAAAGCTTTTCCGAGACGGTAGGCCAAAACCACAAAAAGTTTG
>NW_022998233.1:0-1318 GCF_900245975.1 Drosophila guanche | reverse complement strand
AAAAACAAACCACAACCTCTGAAAAAACCTTAAACTAAAAATTACATCCTTAGTAAGTTCCTTAAAAACAAGTTCTGCCATAGAAAATAAACCTGACTTTTCCCGAGTTTTTAAAGCCAAATTTGGAAAAAAAAAAATCTCACAACAATCATTAATTTTGCATTACAAAGCTTTACCCAGACGGTAGGCCAAAACCACACAGAGTTTTCATCCATTTTATAGCAGTATCAATCAACTTTTCAGATAATCAAAGATTTGTACAACCAAAATTAAGATACTTAAGTTATGTGAAAAAACAAACCGCAACCTCTGAAAAAACCTTAAACTAAAAATTACAAAATTGCTAGTTCTAAAAAACAAGATCTGTCATAGAAAATAAAAGCGACTTTTCCCGAGCTTTTAAAGTAAAAATTTCGAAAACAAAAAATTTCACAACAATCAACGTTTTTGCATTTCAAAGCTTTTCCGAGACGGTAGGTCAAAACCGCAAACAGTTTGGATCCATTTTATAGCAGTATCAATCAACTTTTCAGATAATCAAAATTTTTACAACCAAAATTAGGATACTTAAGTTATGTGACAAAACAAATCGCTACCTCTGAAAAAACCTTAAACTAAAAATTACTTTCTTAATAATCTCTTAAAAAAAAAGTTCTGGCATAGATAGCATAGATAGCCCGACTTTTCCCGAATTCTTAAAGTCAAAATTTCGTACAAAATACCTCACAAAAATCAACATTTTTGCATTTCAGAGCTTTGCCCAGACGGTAGGCCAAAACCACACAGAGTTTGGATCCATTTTATGGCAGTATCAATCAACTTTTCAGATAATCAAAGTTTTTTGCAACCAGATCTAAGATACTTGAGTTATGTGAAAAAACAAACCGCCACTTCTAAAACACATTAAACAAAAAAGTACAAATTTTGAAAATACTTAAAAGAAAAGTTCTGCCATAGAAAATAAACCTGTCTTTTCTCGAATTTTTAAAGTCAAAATTTGGTACAAAACACCTCACAAAAGTCAACATTTTTGCATTTCAAAGCTTTACCCAGACGGTAGGCCAAAACCACACAGAGTTTGGATCCACTTTATAGCAGTGTCAATCAACTTTTCAGATTATCAAAGTTCTGTACAACCAGGTCTAAGATACTTAAGTTATGTGAAAAAACAAACCGCAACCTCTGAAAAAACCTTAAAATAAAAATTACATCCTTAATAAGTTCTTAAAAGAAAAGTTCTGCCATAGAAAATAAACCCGACTTTTCCCGAGCTTTTAAAGTAAAAATTTCGTACAAAATACCTCACAAAAATCAACAT
>NW_022998232.1:0-1318 GCF_900245975.1 Drosophila guanche | reverse complement strand
AGTTCTGCCATAGAAAATAAACCCGACTTTTCCCGAGTTTTTAAAGTAAAAATATCGAAAAAAAATATCTCACATCAATCAACATTTTTGCATTTTAAAGTTTAACCCAGACGGTAGGCCAAAACCACACGGAGTTTGGATCCATTTTAAAGCAGTAGCAATCAACTTTTCAGATAATCAAAGTTTTTTACAACCAGAGTTAAGATACTTAAGTTATGTGAAAAAACAAAGCGCAACCTCTGAAAAAACCTTAAACTTAAAATTACTTACTTACCTAGTTCTTAAAAAAACAAGTTCTGCCATAGAAAATAAACCCGAGTTTTTAAAGTCAAAATTTCGTACAAAATACCTCACAAAAATCAACATTTTTGCATTTTGAAGCTTTACCCAGACGGTAGGCCAAAACCACAAAGAGTTTGGATCCATTTTATAGCAGAATCAATCAACTTTTCTGATAATCAAAGTTTTTGCAACCAGATCTAAGATACTTAAGTTATGTAAAAAAACAAACCGCAACCTCTGAAAAAACCTTAAACTAAAAATTACATCCTTAATAAGTTCCTAAAAAACAAGTTCTGCCATAGAAAATAAACCCGACTTTTCCCGAGTTTTTAAAGTAAAAATATCGAAAAAAAATATCTCACATCAATCAACATTTTTGCATTTTAAAGCTTTACCCAGACGGTAGGCCAAAACCACACATAGTTTGGATCCATTTTATAGCAGAATCAATCAACTTTTCAGATAATCAAATTTTTTTGCAACTAGATCTAAGATACTTCAGTTATGTGAAAAAACAAACCGAAACCTCTAAAAACACATTAAACAACAAATTACTTCCTTAATAAGTTCTTATAAAACAAGTTCTGCCATAGAAAATAAACCCGAGTTTTTAAAGTAAAAATTTCGAAAACAAAAAATCTCACATCAATCAACATTTTTGCATTTCAAAGCTTAACCCAGACGGTAGGCCAAAACCTCAAAAAGTTTGGATCCATTTTATAGCAATAGCAATCAACTTTTCAGATAATCAAAGTTTTTTACAAACAAAGTTAAGATACTTAAGTTATGTGAAAAAACAAAGCGCAACCTCTGAAAAAACCTTAAACTTTAAATTATTTACTTACCTAGTTCTTAAAGAACAAGTTCTGCAATAGAAAATAAACCCGAGTTTTTAAAGTCAAAATTTGGTACAATATACCTCACAAAAATCAACATTTTTGCATTTCAAAGCTTTACCCAGACGGTAGGCCAAAACCACACAGAGTTTGGGTCCATTTTATAGCAGTATCAATCAACTTTTCAGATAATCAAAGTT
>NW_022998231.1:0-1318 GCF_900245975.1 Drosophila guanche | reverse complement strand
AAATGTTGATTGATGTGAGATTTTTTTTTTCGATATTTTTACTTTAAAAATTAGGGAAAAGTCGGGTTTATTTTCTATGGCAGAACTTGTTTTTTAGGAACTTATTAAGGTTGTAATTTTTAGTTTAAGGTTTTTTCAAAGGTTGCGGTTTGTTTTTTCACATAACTTAAGTATCTAAGATCTGGTTGCAAAAAACATTGATTATCTGAAAAGTTGATTGCTACTGCTATAAAATGGATCCAAACTCAGTGTGGTTTTGGCCTACCGTCTGGGTTAAGCTTTAAAATGCAAAAATGTTGATTGTTGTGAAATTTTTTTTTGTACAAATTTTGACTTTAAAAACTCGGGAAAAGTCGGGTTTATTTTCTATGGCAGAACTTGTTTTTTATTAACTTATTAAGGTTGTAATTTTTAGTTTAAGGTTTTTTCAGAGGTTGCGGTTTGTTTTTTTACATTACTTAAGTATCTTAGATCTGGTTGCAAAAAACTTTGATTATCTGAAAAGTTGATTGATACTGCTATAAAATGGATCCAAACTCCGTGTGGTTTTGGCCTACCGTCTGGGTTAAGCTTTGAAATGCAAAAATTTTGATTGTGGTGAGATTTTTTTTTCCCAAATTTTAACTTTAAGAACTCGGGAAAAGTCGGGTTTATTTTCTATGGCAGAACTTGTTTTTTTAGGAACTAGCAATTTTATAATTTTTAGTTTAAGGTTTTTTCAAAGGTTGTTTGTTTTTTCACATAACTTAAGTATCTAACATCTGGTTGCAAAAAACTTTGATTATCTGAAAAGTTGATTGATTCTGCCATAAAATGGATCCAAACTATGTGTGGTTTTGGCCTACCGTCTGGGTAAAGCTTTGAAATGCAAAAATGTTGATATTTGTGAGGTATTTTGAACGAATTTTTGACTTTAAAAACTCGGGTTTTTTTCTATGGCAGAACTTGCTTTTTAAGAACTTATTAAGGAAGTAGTTGTAAGTTTAAGGTTTTTTCAGAGGTTGCGCTTTGTTTTTTCACATAACTTAAGTATCTTAATTTTGGTTGTAAAAAACTTTGATTATCTGAAAAGTTGATTGATACTTCTCTAAAATGGATCTAAACTGTTTGTGGTTTTGACCTACCGTCTGGGTTAAGCTTTAAAATGCAAAAATGTTGATTGTTGTGAAATTTTTTTTTTTTACAAATTTTGACTTTAAAAACTCGGGAAAAGTACCGGGTTTATTTTCTATGGCAGAACTTGTTTTTTAGGAACTTATTAAGGTTGTAATTTTTAGTTTAAGGTTTTTTCAGAGGTTGCGGTTTGTTTTTTTACATA
>NW_022998230.1:0-1319 GCF_900245975.1 Drosophila guanche | reverse complement strand
ATAGTTTGGATCCATTTTATGGCAGAATCAATCAACTTTTCAGATAATCGAAGTTTTTTGCAACCAGATCTAAGATACTTAAGTTATGTGAAAAAACAAACCGAAACCTCTGAAAACACATTAAACCACAAATTACTTCCTTAATAAGTTCTTAAAAAACAAGTTCTGCCATAGAAAATAAACCCGAGTTTTTAAAGTAAAAACTTCGAAAAAAAAATCTCACAACACTCAACATTTTTTCATTTCAAAGCTTTTCCGAGATGGTAGGCCAAACCACAAACAGTTTGGATTCATTTTATAGCAGTATCAATCAACTTTTCAGATAATTAAAGTTTTTTGCAACCAGATCTAAGATACTTAAGGTATGTACAAAAACAAACCGCAACCTCTGAAAAAACCTTAAACTAAAAATTACAACCTTAATAAGTTCCTAAAAAACAAGTTCTGCCATAGAAAATAAACCCGACTTTTCCCGAGTTTTTAAAGTCAAAATTTGTAAAAAAAAAAAAATTTCACAACAATCAACATTTTTGCATTTTAAAGCTTAACCCAGACGGTAGGCCAAAACCACACGGAGTTTGGATCCATTTTATAGCAGTATCAATCAAATTTTCAGATAATCAAAGTTTCTTACAACCAAAATTAAGAAACTTAAGTTATGTGAAAAAACAAACCGCAACCTCTGAAAAAACCTTAAACTTACAACTACTTCCTTAATAAGTTCTTAAAAAACAAGTTCTGCCATAAAAAAACACGAGTTTTTAAAGTCAAAATTTCGTACAAAATACATCACAAAAATCAACATTTTTGCTTTTCAAAGTTTTAATTGGATGGTAGGTCAAAACCACACAGAGTTTGGATTTATTTTATGACAGAATCAATCAACTTTTTAGATAATCAAAGTTTTTTGCAACCAGATCTAAGATACTTAAGTTATGTAAAAAAACAAATCGCAACCTCTGAAAAAACCTTAAACTAAAAATTACATCCTTAATAAGTTCCTAAAAAAAAACAAGTTCTGCCATAGAAAATAAAACCGACTTTTCCCAAGTTTTTAAAGTCAAAATTTCGGAAAAAAATCTCACAACAATCAACATTTTTGCATTTTAAAGCTTTACCCAGACGGTAGGCCAAAACCACACAGAGTTTGGATCCATTTTATAGCAGTATCAATCAACTTTTCAGATAATCAAAGTTTTTTACAACCAAAATTAAGATACCTAAGTTATGGGAAAAAACAAACCGCAACCTCTGAAAAAACCTTAAACTAAAAATTACATCCTTAATAAGTTCCTAAAAAAACAGGTTCTGCCATAGAA
>NW_022998229.1:0-1319 GCF_900245975.1 Drosophila guanche | reverse complement strand
GACTTTAAAAACTCGGGAAGAGTTGGGTATATTTTCTATGGCAGAACTTGTTTTTTAAGAACTAGTAATTTTGTAATTTTTGGTTTAAGGTTTGTTCAGTGTTGTGTTTTTTCACATAACTTAAGTATCTTAATTTTGGTTGTAAAAAACTTTGATTATCTGAAAAGTTGATTGATACTGCAATTAAATGGATCCAAAACTTTTGTGGTTTTTGGCCCACCGTCTCGGAAAAGCTTTGAAATGCAAAAATGTTGATTGATGTGAGATTTTTTTTTTTCGAAATTTTTACTTAAAAATTTGGGAAAAGTCGGTTTTATTTTCAATGCAGAACTTGTTTTTTAAGAACTAGTAACTTTGTAATTTTTAGTTTAAGGTGTTTTCAGAGGTAGTGGTTTGTTTTTTCACATAACTTAAGTATCTTAATTTTGGTTGTAAAAAACTTTGATTATCTGAAAAGTTGATTGATACTGCTATATAATGGATCCAAACTGTGTGGTTTTGGCCTACCGTCTGGGTAAAGCTTTGAAATGCAAAAATGTTAATTGATGTGGGATTTTTTTTGTGATATTTTTACTTTAAAAACTCGGGAAAAGTTGGGTTTATTTTCTTTGGCAGAACTTGTTTTTTAGGAACTTATTAAGGAAGTAATTTTTAGTTTAAGGATTTTCAGAGGTTGCGGTTTATTTTTTTACATAACTTAAGTATCTTAATTTTGATTGTAAAAAACTTTGATTATCTGAAAAGTTGATTGATACTGCTATAATATGGATCCAACCTCTGTGTGGTTTTGGCCTACCGTCTGGGTAAAGCTTTGAAATGCAAACATGTTGATTTTTGTGAGGTAATTTTTTCGAAATTTTGACTTTAAAAGTTCGGGAAAAGTCGGGTTTATTTTCTATGGAAGAACTTTTCTTTTACAAATTTTCAAATTTTGTTACTTTTTTGTTTAAGGTTTTTTAGAAGTAGCGGTTTGTTTTTTCACATAACTTAAATATCTTAATTTTTTTTGTAAAAAACTTTAATTATCTGAAAAGTTGATTGATACTGCTATAAAATGGATCCAAACTCTGTGTGGTTTTGGCCTACCGTCTCGGTTAAGCTTTGAAATGCAAAAATGCTTATTGTTGTGAGATTTTTTTTTCGAAATTTTGACTTTAAAAACTCGGGAAAAGTTGGTTTTATTTTC
Organism: Drosophila guanche; assembly: GCF_900245975.1. Taxonomy (NCBI): domain Eukaryota; kingdom Metazoa; phylum Arthropoda; class Insecta; order Diptera; family Drosophilidae; genus Drosophila; species Drosophila guanche. The sequence continues at coordinate 133 of NW_022998229.1, read as the reverse complement.
TATGGCAGAACTTGTTTTTTAAGAACTAGTAATTTTGTAATTTTTAGTTTAAGGTTTTTTCAGAGGTTGTGGTTTGTTTTTTCACATAACTTAAGTATCTTAATTTTGGTTGTAAAAACCCTTGATTATCTGA
>NW_022998228.1:0-1319 GCF_900245975.1 Drosophila guanche | reverse complement strand
CTATCAATTTTGTAATTTTTAGTTTAAGGTTTTTTCAGAGGTTTCGGTTTGTTTTCTCAAATAACTTAAGTATCTTAATTTTCGTTGTAAGAAACTTTGATTATCTGAAAAGTTGATTGATACTGCTATAGAATGGATCCAAACTCTGTGTGGTTTTGGCCTACCGTCTGGGTAAAGCTTTGAAGTGCAAAAATGTGAATTGTTGTGAGATTTTTGTTGTTGAAATTTTTACTTTAAAAACTCGGAAAAAGTCGGCTTTATTTTCTATGGCAAAACTTGTTTTTTAAGAACTTATTAAGGAAGTAATTTTCAGTTTAAGGTTTTTCAGAGGTTGCGGTTTGTTTTCTCAAATAACATAAGTATCTTAATTTTGGTTGTAAAAAACTTTGATTATCTGAAAAGTTTATAGAAACTGCTATGGAATGGATCCAAACTCTGTGTGGTTTTGGCCTACCGTCTCGGAAAAACTATGAAATTCAAAAATGTGGATTGTTGTGAGATTTTTTTTTTCGAAATTTTGGCTTTAAAATCTCGGGAAAAGTCGGTTTTATTTTCTATGGCAGAACTTGTTTTTTAAGAACTTATTAAGGAAGTAACTTTTAGTTTAAGGTTTTTTCAGAGGTTGCGGTTTGTTTTTTCACATATCTTAAGTATCTTAGATCTGATTGCAAAAAACTTTGATTATCTGATAAGTTGATAGATTCTGCTATAAAATGGATCCAAACTCTGTGTGGTTTTGGCCTACCGTCTCGGAAAAGCTTTGAAATGCAAAAATGTTGATTGTTGTGAGATTTTTTGTTTTCGAAATTTTCACTTTAAAAACTCGGGGAAAGTCGGGTTTATTTTCTGTGGCAGAACATGTTTTTTAAGAACAAGCAATTTTGCATGTTTTAGTTTAACGTTTTTTCAGAGGTTGCGGTTTGTTTTTTCACATAACTTAAGTATCTTAGATCTGATTGCAAAAAACTTTGATTATCTGAAAAGTTGATTGATTCTGCTATAAAATGGATATAAACTCTGTGTGGTTTTGGCCTACCGTCTGGGTAAAGCTTTGAAATGCAAAAATGTTGATTGTTGTGAGCTTTTTTGTTTTCGAAATTTTCACTTTAAAAACTCGGGGAAAGTCGGGTTTATTTTCTATGGCAGAACTTGTTTTTTAAGAACTTATTAAGGAAGTAACTTTTAGTTTACGGCTTTTTCAGAGGTTGCGGTTTGTTTTCTCAAATAACTTAAGTATCTTAATTTTGGTTGTAAAAAACTTTGATTATCTGAAAAGTTTATTGATACTGCTATAAAATGGATCCAAATTCTGTGTGGTT
>NW_022998227.1:0-1319 GCF_900245975.1 Drosophila guanche | reverse complement strand
GGGCACATTTTTTAAATACACTTGTAACAGTGTGAGCATACAGAAGTCTGGATGCAAAATTTGGTAGCTCTAGCTTTTATAGTCTCTGAGATTCAGGTGCTCAACAAGACGGACGGACAGACGGACAGACAGACAGGGCTCAATCGACTCGGCTATTGATGGTGATCAAGAATATATACACCTTATGGGGTCGGAAACGATTCCTTCTGTGTGTTACATACATTAACTTTGTGCACAAATACAATATACCCTATTTACTCTTCGAGTACCGGGTATAAAACAAATATAAGGGTGGGGGGGTGGTTTAAAGACGGCAGAGGCCGAGGGTCGGCAGAGGCAGAGGGACGGCAGAGGCAGAGGCCGAGTGAAGCAGAGTGTGAATGAGAGAATGTGAAAAGAACAACAAAAGCTGCAGGACAGTGTAGGTTTAGCCACTGCTAATTAATTTATTCTTTCTGGCTATAATAATGATCCAATCGGATTCCAATTTATTGATCTGATAGATATGACCATTCCCTACAGAATGGCGTTTTTAGTTTTCTTCTATCTTTAAAATTGTAGATTTGTGAGGTTTTCGCTCTTTTGCGGGGGCAGATGGGGCGGTGAACATTTTTTAAATACACTTGTAACAGTGTGAGCATACAGAAGTCTGGATGCAAAATTTGGTGGCTCTAGCTTTTATAGTCTCTGAGATTCAGGTGCTTAACAAGACGGACGGACAGACGGACGGACAGACGGACGGACAGACGGACAGACAGACAGGGCTCAATCAACTCGGCTATTGATGGTGATCAAGAATATATACACCTTATGCGGTCGGAAACGATTCCTTCTGTGTGTTACATACATTAACTTTGTGCACAAATACAATATACCCTATTTACTCTTCGAGTACCGGGTATAAAACAAATATAAGGGTGGGGGGGTGGTTTAAAGTCGGCAGAGGCCGAGGGTCGGAAGAGGCAGAGGGACGGCAGAGGCAGAGGCCGAGTGAAGCAGAGTGTGAATGAGAGAATGTGAAAAGAACAACAAAAGCTGCAGGACAGTGTGGGTTTAGCCACTGCTAATTAATTTATTCTTTCTGGCTATAATAATGATCCAATCGGATTCCAATTTATTGATCTGATAGCACCTATAGAATGGCGTTTTTAGTTTTCTTCTATCTTTAAAATTGTAGATTTGTGAGGTTTTCGCTCTTTTGCGGGGGCAGATGGGGCGGTGCACATTTTTTAAATACACTTGTAACAGTGTGAGCATACAGAAGTCTGGATGCAAAATTTGGTGGCTCTAGCTTTTATAGTCTCTGAGATTCAGGTGCT
>NW_022998226.1:0-1320 GCF_900245975.1 Drosophila guanche | reverse complement strand
CAGCCGCAAGGGCAATGACCGCTGAGCTAATTTTTCCACACCCTACATATGCAAGCACCAACATTTCTTTACACAAGGCGCGGTGATATAATATAATAGATGGTTTAATAGTTGCGCGTGAGATATATGTATATAAACAACTCGGTCCCGATCGCCAAGTCCATCCGTTTTTTCGCCTGCAGGCAAGGTCCGGTGGCACCAAAAAGAGGGACGGATGATCGTGGTACTGGAGCGGACCCCCCTCCGAGACCGAGGGTCAGGCCAGGTCAGCAATTTCCTGCCACACGTGGATCATAACCTTATCCAGGGGTTGGTTTTTTAGCTTTCGTCTGGCAGCCACAACACTTTTATATTGTTTTTTATTTGGGTTATGTTCCCTTTTATGGTTTTGCAAACTTTTCACCACGTTTTTTTTTGTTTTTGTATATTTTCTACACGCACATCAATTAAGTCTTAAAACCTTGAATGCAATTTTTGTTCTCTGCAGCATGCACTTAGCCTAACTATTTTACCCCTCCAAAAGCTGTGTATGAGAGAGCTAAGAAGGTTCTCGAAGGGCTAGCCGTAAGCTATGTTTGAAGAGAGAAAAGCTCACATGTGAACGGTGCTCGCACATGCAATTTCGAAAGAGAGAGCTTTTCAAGATAACAGCTTCTGATCTTGCATGTGGGCTCTCGCTGGAATGCGTACAGTGGGGGAGGTTCAATATTTTCTTGATAAAATTAGAAGACTGTTCCCCAAAAACAAACAGACATTCTAACCTTTTGTTTTTGGTCTGCAACCTTCACAACACTTGTAACAGTGTGAGCATACAGAAGTCTGGATGCAAAATTTGGTAGCTCTAGCTTTTATAGTCTCTGAGATTCAGGTGCAGAGGGACGGCAGAGGCAGAGGCCGAGTGAAGCAGAGTGTGAATGAGAGAATGTGAAAAGAACAACAAAAGCTGCAGGACAGTGTGGGTTTGGCCACTGCTAATTAATTTCTTCTTTCTGGCTATAATAATGATCAAATCGGATCCCAATTTGGTGATCTGATAGATATGGCCATTCCCTATAGAATGGCGTTTTTAGTTTTCTTCTATCCTTAAAATTGTAGATTTGGGAGGTTTTCCCCCTTTTGCTGGGGCGGAATGGGGCGGGGCACATTTTTTAAATACACTTGTAACAGTGTGAGCATACAGAAGTCTGGATGCAAAATTTGGTGGCTCTAGCTTTTATAGTCTCTGAGATTCAGGTGCTCAACAAGACGGACGGACAGACGGACGGACAGACGGACAGACAGACAGGGCTCAATCGACTCGGCTATTGATGGTGATCAAGA
>NW_022998225.1:0-1320 GCF_900245975.1 Drosophila guanche | reverse complement strand
AAAATTTCGTACAAAATCCCTCACAAAAATGAACATTTTTGCATTTTAAAGCTTAACCCAGACGGTAGGCCAAACCCACACAGAGTTTGGATCCATTTTATAGCAGAATCAATCAACTTTTCAGATAATCAAAGTTTTTTACAACCAAAATTAAGATACTTAAGTTATGCGAAAAAACAAACAGCAACCTCTGAAAAAACCTTAAACTAAAAATTACATCATTAATAAGTTCTTGAAAAAACAAGTTCTGCCATAGAAAATAAACCCGACTTTTCCCGAGTTTTTAAAGTAAGAATATCGAAAAAAACAAAACGCAACCTCTGAAAAAACCTTAAACTAAAAATGACAGAAAATAAACCCGACTTTTCACGAGTTTTTAAAGTCAAAATTTCGAAAAAAAAAAATCTCACAACAATCAACAATTTTGCATTACAAAGATTTACCCAGACGGTACGCCAAAACCACACAGAGTTTGGATCCATTTTATAACAGTATCAATCAACTTTTCAGAAAATCAAGGGTTTTTACAACCAAAATTAAGATACTTAAGTGATGTGAAAAAAAAACCACAACCTCTGAAAAAACCTTAAACTAAAAATTACAAAATTACTAGTTCTTAAAAAACAAGTTCTGCCATAGAAAATAAAACCGACTTTTCCCGAGTTTTTAAAGTCAAAATTTCGAAAAAAAAAAATCTCACAACAATCAACATTTTTGCATTTCAAAGCTTTTCCGAGACGGTAGGCCAAAACCACACAGAGATTGGATCCATTTTATAGCAGAATCAATCAACTTTTAAGATAATCAAAATTTTTTACAACCAAAATTAAGATACCTAAGTTATGTGAAAAAACGAGCCGCAACCTCTTAAAAAACCTTAAACTAAAAATTACAAAATTGCTAGTTCTTAAAAAACAAGTTCTGCCATAGAAAATAAAACCAACTTTTCCCGAGTTTTTAAAGTCAAAATTTCGAAAAAAAAAATCTCACAACAATCTACATTTTTGCATTTCACAGCTTTTCCGAGACGGTAGGCCAAAACCACACAGAGATTGGATCCATTTTATAGCAGAATCAATCAACTTTTCAGATAATCAAAGTTGCAACCAGATCTATGATACTTAAGTTATGAAAAAAAAAAACCGCAAGCTCTATAAAAAACCTTAAACTAAAAATTACATCCATAATAAGTTCCTAAAAAACAAGTTCTACCATAGAAAATAAACCTTACTTTTCCCGAGTTTTTAAAGTCAACATTTGGAAAAAAAAAATCTCAAAACAATCAACAATTTTGCATTACAAAGCTTTACCCAGACGGTA
>NW_022998224.1:0-1320 GCF_900245975.1 Drosophila guanche | reverse complement strand
TAAAAAGGTAAAGTCCAAAAAAAAAATGAAATTATGAATTCTACGATGATTTTTTCGAAAAAAAAAATCCCAAGAAAAGCAGAAAAAAAGAGAGTTTAAATAATCAAAAATATTTCACCATATTCAAACCCCTTCAAGAATTTTTCATTTTCTCATTTGTTTTTTTTTCTTCTTCTTCCTTTTTCGTTCCCTACTCGCTTCTCTTCAAACTGAAGAATGGTTCATTTGCACATTTCTGCATATAAAATAATACAAAAAAAAGTGAGGCAAAAAGAGGCGATAACAATAATAGTTCACAATGAATTCTGGCAGCGATGAGAGGAGCAAAGTTGATGGGGCACGCGAGACAGAGAAAAAAAAGATAGAAAAGAGAGGGAGAGGAGAAAGAGAGATAGAGCGCTGGGGAAAAAAAGCGAGCGCATTAAAGAAACGAAATAAGAATAAATTCTTTGAGTAAAAAACAAATTGCGCGCTGAAATTTTGACTTTGGACGAAGGAGGAAAGAAAAAAAAATGAAAAAGGAAATAGCGAGAGAACGCAATTGAAAAAAAAATAACCTGAAATAGGCGAAAGAATGAAGAAGCCGAATTATTCCAAATAGAGACGTAAATCCCTAGAGCCAATTGCCCAGTATTATTTTGTTTTAACCCTAGAAAAGCCAAGCTTTTTTTTCTGCGTGGACGACTGAGCGTTGGCATTTTGTGCCAACATTGTTTATTCGCACCAAGCATGCGCGGTGCTTTTCAAAATACGAAATGCAAAATTAAAAACAAAAAACAACAAAAAGTGAAATTCTTTTAAAACAATTTATTATTATCATCATAATTATACAATTTTATAATAATTTTATATGAAATATACATGAATTAAATAATTTTATATGAAATATACATGAAATAAATAATCTATTCTGAGTCTGAATTATTGCAGTTTTCTGTGCACAAAATATTTTTATATGAATGTTTGCCACAAACCAGACGTTGACAACTCTCGCATTTCATAGAACATTTAGATAGTTTTCGGACCGTGGCTGTCATCACAGCTTCCTTCAAACACACATAACATCTTTGGGAAGAAGAATTTTCTGAATGTGTCTGTTCTATATTTATCAATCTCTGCTCTCGTAAGTTAATTTTCAAAATCCTTTCCATACACTTAATAGTGTATAGATGAAATCCATTTAAATTTTCTGCCCTTTTTTTTACCCACGGTGTTGCTAATTCAATTCCTAATTTTTTTACAAAAAGTTTTCTTCTATTTGTTTTGTTTTTTTCAAAATCTGGTTTGTTCAATGTGTATAGGATGAAAGAATTTACATTG
>NW_022998223.1:0-1320 GCF_900245975.1 Drosophila guanche | reverse complement strand
TCGATATTTTTACTTTAAAAACTAGGGAAAAATCGGGTTTATTTTCTATGGCAGAACTTGTTTTTTATTAACTTATTAAGGTTGTAATTTTTAGTTGAAGGTTTTTTCAGAGATTGTGGTTTGTTTTTTTACATAACTTAAGTATCTTAGATCTGGTTGCAATAAACTTTGATTATCTGAAAAGTTGATTGATACTGCTATAAAATGGATCCAAACTGTTTGTGGTTTTATCCTACCATCTCAGAAAAGCTTTGAAATGCAAAAATGTTGATTGTTGTGAGATTTTTTGTTTTCGAAATTTTTACTTTAAAAACTCGGGTTTATTTTCTATGGCAGAACTTGTTTTTTAAGAACTTATTAAGGAAGTTATTTGTGGTTTAATGTTTTTTCAGAGGTTTCGGTTTGTTTTTTCACATAACTAAAGTATCTTAGATCTGGTTGCAAAAAACTTTGATTATCTGAAAAGTTGACTGATTCTGTCATAAAATAAATCCAAACTCTGTGTGGTTTTGACCTACCGTCTAAGTAAAGCTTTGAAAAGCAAAAATGTTGATTTTTGTGATGTATTTTGTACGAAATTTTGACTTTGAAAACTCGGGTCTATTTTCTATGGCAGAACTTGTTTTTTAAGAACTTATTAAGGAAGTTATTTGAAGTTGAAGGTTCCTTTCAGAGGTTGCGGTTTGTTTTTTCCCATAACTTAAGTATCTTAATTTTGGTTGTAAAAAACTTTGATTATCTGAAAAGTATATTGATACTGCTGTAAAATGGATCCAAACTGTTTGTGGTTTTGGCCTACCGTCTCGGAAAAGCTTTGAAATGCAAAAATGTGGATTGTTGTGTGATTTTTTTTCGAAATTTTTACTTTAAAAACTCGGGAGAAGTCGGCTTTATTTTCTATGCCAGAACTTGTTTTTTAAGAACTAGCATTTTTGTATTTTTAAGTTTAAGGTTTTTTCAGAGGTTGCGGTTTGTTTTTTCACATAACTTAAGTATCTTAGATCTGGTTGCAAAAAACTTTGATTATCAGAAAATTTGATTGATTTTTCTATAAAATGGATCCAAACTCTGTGTGATTTTGGCCTACCGTCTGGGTAAAGCTTTGAAATGCAAAAATTTTTATTTTTGTGAGGTATTTTGTACGAAATTTTGACTTTAAAAACTTGGGAAAAGTCGGTTTTATTTTCCATGGCAGAACTTGTTTTTTAAGAACTTATTAAGGAAGTAATTTTAAGTTTAAGGTTTTTTCAGAGCTTGCGGTTTGTTCTTTCACATAACTTAAGTATCTTAATTTTGGTTGTAAAAAACTTTGATTATCTG
>NW_022998222.1:0-1321 GCF_900245975.1 Drosophila guanche | reverse complement strand
TAGCAGTATCAATCAACTTTTTAGATTATCAAGGTTTTTTACAACCAAAATTAAGATACTTAAGTTATGTGAAAAAACAAACCGCAACCTATGAAAAATCAAAGTAATCAAAGTTCTTTACAACCAGGTCTAAGATGGTTAAGTTATGTGAAAAAACAAATCGCTACTTCTAAAAAACCTTAAACAAAAAAGTAAAAAAATTTGAAAATTTTTAAAAGAAAAGTTCTTCCATAGAAAATAACCCCGACTTTTCCCGAATTTTTAAAGTCAAAATTTTGTAAAAAATACCCCACAAAAATCAACATGTTTGCATTTCAAAGCTTTACCCAGACGGTAGGCCAATACCACACAGTTTGGATCCATTTTATAGCAGTATCAATCAACTTTTCAGATAATCAAAGTTTTTTACAATCAAAATTAAGATACTTAAGTTATGTAAAAAAACAAACCGCAACCTCTGAAAAAACCTTAAACTTAAAATTACTTTCTTAATAAGTTCTTAAAAAACAAGTTCTGCCATAGAAAAAAAAACCTGAGTTTTTAAAGTCAAATTTTCGTACAAAATACCTCACAAAAATGAANACACAGTTTGGATCCATTTTATAGCAGTATCAATCAACTTTTCAGATAATCAAAGTTTTTTACAATCAAAATTAAGATACTTAAGTTATGTAAAAAAACAAACCGCAACCTCTGAAAAAACCTTAAACTTAAAATTACTTTCTTAATAAGTTCTTAAAAAACAAGTTCTGCCATAGAAAAAAAAACCTGAGTTTTTAAATTCAAATTTTCGTACAAAATACCTCACAAAAATGAACATTTTTGCATTTTAAAGCTTTACCCAGACGGTAGGCCAAAACCACACAGAGTTTGGATGCACTTTATAGCAGTATCAATCAACTTTTCAGATAATCAAAATTATTTACAACCAAAATTCAGATTCTTAAGTTATGTGAAAAAACAAACCGCAACCTCTGAAAAAACCTTAAACTAAAAATTAAATCCTTAATAAGTTCCTGAAAAACAAGTTCTGCCATAGAAAATAAAACCGACTTTTCACGAATTTTTAAGGTCCAAATTTCGAAAAATAAAATCTCACAACAATCAACATTTTTGAATTTAAAAGCCTTTCCGAGACGGTAGGCCAAAACCACAAACAGTTTGGATCCATTTTATATCAGTATCAATCAACTTTTCAGATAATCAAAGTTTTTTACAACCAAAATTAAGATACTTAAGTTATGTGAAAAAACAAACCACAACCTCTGAAAAAACCTTAAACTAAAAATTACAAAATTGCTAGTTCTTAAAAAAACAAGTT
>NW_022998221.1:0-1321 GCF_900245975.1 Drosophila guanche | reverse complement strand
TCAGATAATCAAAATTTTTACAACCAAAATTAGGATACTTAAGTTATGTGAAAAAACAAATCGCTACCTCTGAAAAAACCTTAAACAAAAAATTACTTTCTTAATAAATTCTTAAAAATAAAGTTCTGCCATAGAAAATAAACCCGACTCTTTCCTAGTTTTAAAAGTCAAAATTAAGTTAAAAATACCTCACAAAAATCAAAATTTTTGCATTTCAAAGCTTTGCCCAGACGGTAGGCCAAAACCACACAGAGTTTGGATCCATTTTATAGCAGTATCAATCAACTTTTCAGATAATCAAAGACTTTTACAACCAAAATTAGGATACTTAAGTTATGTGAAAAAACAAATCGCTACCTCTGAAAAAATATGAAACTTAAAATTACTTCCTTAATAAGTTCTTAAAAAACAAGTTCTGCCATAGAAAATAAACCCGACTTTTCCCGAGTTTTTAATGTCAAAATTTGGAAAAAAATCTCACAACAATCAACAATTTTGCATTACNAAGACTTTTACAACCAAAATTAGGATACTTAAGTTATGTGAAAAAACAAATCGCTACCTCTGAAAAAATATGAAACTTAAAATTACTTCCTTAATAAGTTCTTAAAAAACAAGTTCTGCCATAGAAAATAAACCCGACTTTTCCCGAGTTTTTAATGTCAAAATTTGGAAAAAAATCTCACAACAATCAACAATTTTGCTTTACAAATCCTTACCCAGGCGGTACGCCAAAACCACACAGAGTTTGGATCCATGTTATAGAAGTATCAATCAACTTTTCAGATAATCAAAGTTTTTTCAACCAAAATTAAGATACTTAAGTTATGTGAAAAACAAACCGCAACCTCTGAAAAAACCTTAAACTAAAAATTACAAAATTGCTAGTTCTTAAAAAACAAGTTCTGCCATAGAAAATAAAAACGACTTTTCCCGAGCTTTTAAAGTCAAAATTTGAAAAAAAAAAAAATTTCACAACAATCAAAATTTTTGCATTTCAAAGCTTTACCCAGACGGTAGGCCATAACCACACAGAGTTTGGATCCATTTTATAGCAGAATCAATCCACTTTTCAGATAATCAAAGTTTTTTGCTACCAGATCAAAGATACTTAAGTTATGAAAAAAAAAACCACAATCTCTAGAAAAAAACCTTAAACTAAAAATTACTTCCCTAATAAGTTCTTAAAAAAAAGTTCTGCCATAGAAAATAAACACGACTTTTCTAATAATCAAAGTTTTTTGCAACCAGATCAAAAATACTTAAGTTATGAAAAAAAAACAAACCGCAACCTCTAAAAATAACCTTAAACTAAAAATTA
>NW_022998220.1:0-1321 GCF_900245975.1 Drosophila guanche | reverse complement strand
AGAACAAGAAGACGTATAACTTGCGACGTAAACCACCCAGACATTACGACGTTGGCGACCTAGTTGCTATAAAGAGGACTCAGTTTGGAAGCGGACTCAAACTTAAGCCAAAGTTTTTGGGTCCTTACCAGATCATTAAGGTGAAGCATAACAATGCTTACGACGTCAAAAAAGTTGGCAATTCCGATGGTCCAAAGCAATCCTCTTCGTGTGCGGAGTACCTGAAGCCATGGTCCACGAGCAATGACGACGATAGCGACGATGCATTCGAGGCGAGTGCATAGTCAGGACGGCCGGATGTGGGCTGGGTTTTGCCAATTGCGATCCCTAGACAAAACACCAAAATGAGCAAGGGCGAATTCGCATCACTGCGAATTCCAAACAAGAGAGCAAACGCAAAGAGAAAACGAAGGAGAGCGAGATGAGAGCGAGAGCGGACAACCGATCGGCGAGAGAGAGTGCCGAAGGGAGTTTCTATCCAACCTCCGACGTAAAAGATTGTGTGCGAGACCAGGCGACGAACGACGCAGATACCTAATTCTTGTACCGTTATACCATACTTAATCACTTATTAACCTTTACTTATAAACAATAAACATAAACCCCCACATACATATCCAACCAAATAAAGTATCAGACATTGCCGGCTATGTATTTTCCCCATTTCATATGTAAAGACAAATTTTAAGTTTTTCATCATATGAAATATAGCAAGCACGACACCACTCCCTATAGAGGATTTTTGCCACGGCTTCCGCAAATACGGTGCCTTCAATAAGGAGTGCCTCTTAGTAGTCATTTGTTCTCGTATTTTAATACAAGAAACACACAAACACTTCAATATTATTCGTGTATAGTAACAATTATATACATATCAAACCATATAAAGTATCAGACATTGCCATCTAGGTATTTTCCCCATATCATATGCAAAGACAAATTTTAAATTTTTCATCATATGAAATATACCAAGCACGACACCACTCCCTATAAAGGTTTTCTGCCACGGCTTCCGCAAATCGGGTGCCTTCAATAGGGAGTGCCTCTTACCAGTCATTTGTTCTAGTATTTTAATACAAGAAACACACAAACACTTTAATATTATTCGAATATAGTAACAATTATACACATATCCAACCAAATAAAGTATCAGACATTGCCGGCTAGGTATTTTCCCCATTTCATATGTAAAGACAAATTTTAAGTTTTTCATCATATGAAATATACCAAGCACGACACCACTCCCTATAGAGGTTTTTTGCCACGGCTTCCGCAAACCGGGTGCCTTCAATAGGGAGTGCCTCTTAGTAGTCATTTTTTC
>NW_022998219.1:0-1321 GCF_900245975.1 Drosophila guanche | reverse complement strand
TCGTATTTTAATACAAGAAACACACAAACACTTCAATATTATTCGTTTATAGTAACAATTATATACATATCAAACCATATAAAGTATCAGACATTGCCATCTAGGTATGTTCCCCATATCATATGTAAGGAAAAATTTTAAATTGTTCACCATATGAAATATACCAAGCACGACACCACTCCCTATAGAGGTTTATTGCCACGGCTTCCGCAAATCAGGTGCCTACAGTAGGGAGCGCACCTTAACAGTCATTTGTTCTCGTATTTTAATACAAGAAACACACAAACACTTCAATATTATTCGTATATAGTAACAACTAAACACATATCCAACCAAATAAAGTATCAGACATTGCCGGCTAGGTATTTTCCCCATATCATATGTAAAGACAAATTTAAAATTTTTCATCATATGAAATATAGCAAGCACGACACCATTCCCTATGTAGGTTTTTTGCCACGGCTTCGGCAAATCGGGTGCCTTCAATAGGGAGTGCCTCCTAGTAGTCACTTGTTCTCGTATTTTAATAAAAGAAACACGCAAACACTTCAATATTATTCGTATATAGTAACAATTATATACATATAAAACCATATAAAGTATCAGACATTGCCATCTAGGTATTTTCCCCATATCATATGCAAAGACAAATTTTAAATTTTTCATCATATGAAATATACCAAGCACGACACCACTCCCTATAAAGGTTTCCTGCCACGGCTTCCGCAAATCGGGTGCCTTCAATAGGGAGTGCCTCTTACCAGTCATTTGTTCTAGTATTTTAATACAAGAAACACACAAACACTTCAATATTATTCGAATATAGTAACAATTATATACATATCCAACCATATAAAGTATCAGACATTGCCATCTAGGTATGTTCCCCATATCATATGTAAGGAAAAATTTTAAATTGTTCACCATATGAAATATACCAAGCACGACACCACTCCCTATAGAGGTTTTTTGCCACGGCTTCCGCAAATCGGGTGCATTCAATAGGGAGTGCCTCTTAGTAGTCATTTGTTCTCGTATTTTAATACAAGAAACACACAAACACTTCAATATTATTCGTATATAGTAACAACTATACACATATCCAACCAATTAAAGTATCAGACATTGCCGGCTAGGTATTTTCCCCATATCATATGCAAAGACAAATTTTAAATTTTTCATCATATGAAATATACCAAGCACGACACCACTCCCTATAAAGGTTTCCTGCCACGGCTTCCGCAAATCGGGTGCCTTCAATAGGGAGTGCCTCTTACCAGTCATTTGTTCTAGTATTTTAATACAAGAAACACACAAACAC
>NW_022998218.1:0-1322 GCF_900245975.1 Drosophila guanche | reverse complement strand
CGTTCGAATGAAACTGTTCATAACACGATTGTTTTCCAACAATTTTGCAACAATCGGCTGAAAAATCCAAAGATTTGCGTATAAAATTCTATGCCATATATCTGTATAGGGCGCAAGTGCCTCAACCATATCACGTTCTGGTCCACTTCCAAATCGATTTGGATGTGAGTAAGCATTAAGTTTTGAAACTGCTTTAGACAATCTTACAATAGCGGTCTCCGATGGTGGCATTGACGAATGACCGACCTGACCGTTAGCAGTTAATTTTATATAAGTCAAGCCCTTCTCTGCGACACCTATCATAGCAACATCGCCCTTTATACCTGGCAATGAGTCACGAAAAATGTATGGACCTTCGTCTAGAATGAATTCTAAATCATTTAAATTGCGTTCTTTCATTATTCTGGCAATCTGTGCAGCGCCATCCAGGCCACGACCTTCTTCATCATGACCAAATGCTAGATAGAAGCTTCGCTCAAAAACTGTCTTTTCAGCAACAGCAAATTCCAGTGCTTCAAGAATACCAAACAGTACTGATTTAAGATCCAACGCACCACGGCCATAGATTTGATTGTTACGAATTATTCCGGAAAACGGTGGCACTGACCAGTGTTCTTCCTGTACGGGAACAACATCCAAATGTGCTAGAAGCATAAACGGCTTTAGCTTTTCATTTCGACCTTTGATATGATAAAGCAAACTATAGCCATTGATTATTTCTAATTCGATATCTGGTGAACTATGAACATGAGTAAAGTCTACAAAAGAAAAGTATTTTTGTTTTGTTGTTGTTGGAATGACAATAATTGTGGTTAGAAAAAATATATAAAGAAAGTTTAATTGAAAACAACGAAAAAAAATTGACATTACTTTTACGAATGAACTGTACCAATTCTGCCAACTGTTCCTTATCATAATGTTTTGGTTTGGTTGTTATTGTTCGAAATGTCAGCGACTTCTGAAAACGCTCAAACATCAACGCTGATGGCAGTATTCGATGATGATTCTGTTGCCGGGCTGTTGAACTATTATCATCTTCACCACTACAATAGTATTCTGGTTTTGGCGGTCGGACCAGTATTGTTCGGGTAATTATAACAATAAACAATGATGTTAAGAGTATTGCAGTACTCAGTATTATTAATTGTAATATTTGACATTTTTTCATTTTCAATTTTAATTCAATATTTATTTTACTTTACTTTACTTTATTTTTTCTGTTCTCGTGCTTTGTTTGTTGGGTGTTTTCGTTATACAAATATTGTATTTTTGTTTTGTTTGTTTGTTTCGAAAAAGGGTTTTTACTTGAATATTGTTTTTTT
>NW_022998217.1:0-1322 GCF_900245975.1 Drosophila guanche | reverse complement strand
AAACTCGGGAAAAGTCGGGTTTATTTTCTATGGCAGAACTTGTTTTTTAGGAACTTTTTAAGGATGTAATTTTTAGTTTAAGGTTTTTTCAGAGGTTGCGGTTTGTTTTTTTACATAACTTAAGTATCTTAGATCTGGTTGCAAAAAACTTTGATTATCTGAAAAGTTGATTGATACTGCTATAAAATGGATCCAAACTCTGTGTGGTTTTGGCCTACCGTCTGGGTAAAGCTTTGAAATGCAAAAATGTTGATTTTTGTGAGGTATTTTGTACGAAATTTTGACTTTAAAAACTCGGGTTTATTTTCTATGGCAGAACTTGTTTTGTAAGAACTTATTAAGGAAGTAATTTTAAGTTTAAGGTTTTTTTAGAGGTGGCGGTTTGTTTTTTCACATAACTTAAGTATCTTAATTTTGGTTGTAAAAACTTTGATTATCTGAAAAGTTGATTGCTACTGCTATAAAATGGATCCAAACTCTGTGTGGTTTTGGCCTACCGTCTGGGTAAAGCTTTGAAATGCAAAAATGTTGATTTTTGTGAGGTATTTTGTACGAAATTTTGACTTTAAAAACTTTATTTTCTATGGCAGAACTTGTTTTTTAAGAACTTATTAAGGAAGTAGTTTTAAGTTTACGGTTTTTTCAGAGGTTGCGGTTTGTTTTTTCACATAACTTAGGTATCTTAATTTTGGTTGTAAAAAGCTTTGATTATCTGAAAAGTTGATTGAAACTGCTATAAAATGGATCCAAAATCTTTGTGGTTTTGGCCTACCGTCTGGGTAAAGCTTTGATATGCAAAAATTTTGATTGTTGTGAGATTTTTTGTTTTCGAAATTTTGACTTTAAAAACTCGGGAAAAGTCGGGTTTATTTTCTATGGCAGAACTTATTTTTTAGGAACTTATTAAAGATGTAATTTTAAGTTTAAGGGTTTTTCAGAGGTTGCGGTTTGTTTTTTCACATAACTTAAGTATCTAAGATCTGGTTGCAAAAAACTTTGATTATCTGAAAAGTTGATTGATACTGCTATAAAATGGATCCAAACTCTGTGTGGTTTTGGCCTACCGTCTGGGTAAAGCGTTGAAATGCAAAAATGTTGATTTTTGTGAGGTATTTTGTACGACATTTTTACTTTAAAAACTCGGGAGAAGTCGGTTTTTTATTTTCTATGGCAGAACTTGTTTTTTAAGAACTTATTAAGGAAGTAATTTTAAGTTTAAGGTTTTTTCAGAGGTTGCGGTTTGTTTTTTCACATAACTTAAGTATCTAAGATCTGGTTGCAAAAAACTTTGTTTATCAGAAAAGTTGATTGATTCTGCTGTA
>NW_022998216.1:0-1322 GCF_900245975.1 Drosophila guanche | reverse complement strand
TCAGATGATTGACTTCACTTGCAAAGGTTGATTTAAAGCATTGATTTGCTTTGAAATTTGCATCTGTCAAGTGGATACAGATAATTAATAAGTAACATACGCAGAAAAGAGTGAGAGAGAGAGAGAGAGAGAGAGAGAGAGAAATAAATGAAAAAAAAGCACAAAAAAGAAACAAATTCCACATGAAAAAAAAAATAAAACACAAAAAAAAGTCACATTCTCGTTATTTTTTTTTGTTGAAAATAGTGCTGTAATTGTTATCTTGTTTATAAAACGAATAATGAATCAACTTTGAATTCGAACACAAAAGAAAAATCAAAACATTATTGTTTTTCTCACTTTATAACTTTTTCGTTTTATTTTTCTTTGCTTTTGACAATTCTTGAAAGTATATAATTTGAATATATATGTGCGTCCGTGTGTGTATGTGTGCGTGTCATACATATATTTATAGCGCTGTTCACAGCGTATACAAAAACGCAATAGACAATCGACGTTCCTTTTCAAAAAAAAAAAATATCAATTTTTTACACAGAACAATATTTTTATATTCGGTTATAGTTCTCTCTATTTATTGTGGGTATGTGTGCGTGTGTTTTTCTATTCTGTATATCCTTTCTATTCTTTTTTCTTTTATTGCTATTATTCAGTTTTGCTTCACATTTACACATAAAGAATCAAAAGAATCGTAGAAGGAGTGGGGTGAGAGAGAGAGAAAGAGAGAGGGAAAAAACGAAGGTGAGAAAAGAGAGCGGGCGTCGTCCCGTTTATCCCGTATCACTAAAAGCTTGTTGTTTTCTTTTTTTTTCTTTTTTTTTGTTTGCTTATATCCAACAGTAAAAAGAGGGAGAGAGAGAGAGAGTTCAGTAAAAAGAAAAAAAAAAGAAAAGAAGCAACTTTGAATATATAATATAAATGTTATATGTGTTATATATGCGTGTGCGTGCCTGTCTGCGTGTCTGTGTATGTTTGTATCCGGTATTGACAGTATGTAAACGATTATGAAAGAGAGAGAGAGAGAAATTTAAAAAAAATCAAATCAAATGAAGAAGAAGATGATGATGAAGAATGAATATATCAATATATAATATCAAACTCAATGAAAATACCACGTACAGTAAGGGGGAAAAAGAAACGAGGAGGGGGGGAGAACAAATAAGTATCAAAAACAAATAAATAACGAGAGAAGGAAACAACAAAAAAAAAAGAAGCACAGAAATGTACCAATGTGTATTGTATGAATTTATTGTATATATGTTAGGTTCTATTTGTGACACTGACACCGACAATATTTTTTTGAAGAGAAAGGGGGGAAGAAGGGA
>NW_022998215.1:0-1323 GCF_900245975.1 Drosophila guanche | reverse complement strand
TGCTATAAAATGGATCCAAACTCTGTGTGGTTTTGGCCTACCTTCTGGGTAAAGCTTTGAAATGCAAAAATGTGGATTGTTGTGAGATATTTTTTTTCGAAATTTTGACTTTAAAAACTCGGGAAAAGTCGGCTCTATTTTCTATGGCAGAACTTGTTTTTTAAGAACTATCAATTTTGTAATTTTTAAATTAAGGGGTTTTCAGAGGTTGCGGTTTTTTCACATAACTTAAGTATCTTAGATCTGATTGCAAAAAACTTTGATTATCTGAAAAGTTGATTGATTCTGCTATAAAATTGATCCAAACTCTGTGTGGTTTTGGCCTACCGTCTGGGTAAAGCTTTGAAATGCAAAAATGTGGATTGTTGTGAGATTTTTTTTTCGAAATTTTGACTTTAAAAACTCGGAAAAAGTCGGCTTTATTTTCTATGGCAGAATTTGTTTTTTAAGAACTATCAATTTTGTAATTTTTAGTTTAAGGGGTTTTCAGAGGTTGCGGTTTGTTTTTTCACATAACTTAAGTATCTTAGATCTGATTGCAAAAAACTTTGATTATCTGAAAAGTTGATTGATTCTGCTATAAAATGGATCCAAACTCGGTGTGGTTTTGGCCTACCGTCTGGGTAAAGCTTTGAAATGCAAAAATGTTGATTGTTGTGAGATTTTTTTTTTCGAAATTTTTACTTTAAAAACTCGGCAAAAGTCGGGTTTATTTTCTATTGCAGAACTTGTTTTTTAAGAACTTATTAAGGAAGTAATTTTTAGTTTAAGGTTTTTTCAGACTTTGCGGTGTGTTTTTTCACATAACTTAACCATCTTAGATCTGGTTGCAAAAAACGTTGATTATCTGAAAAGTTGATTGATTCTGCTATAAAATGGATCCAAACTCTGTGTAGTTTTGGCCTACCGTCTGGGTAAAGCTTTGAAATGCAAAAATGTGGATTGCTGTGAGATATTTTTTTTTTCGAAATTTTTACTTTAAAAACTCGGGAAAAGTCGGGTTTATTTTCTATGGAAGAACTTGTTTTTTAAGAACTTATTAAGGAAGTAATTTTTAGTTTAAGGTTTTTTCAGACTTTGCGGTTTGTTTTTTCACATAACTTAAGTATCTTAGATCTGACTGGAAAAAACTTTGATTATCTGAAAAGTTGATTGATACTGCTATAAAATGGATCCAAACTCTGTGTGGTTTTGGCCTACCGTCTGGGTAAAGCTTTGAAATGCAAAAATGTTGATTGTTGTGAGATTTTTTGTTTTCGAAATTTTTTCTCTAAAAACTCGGAAAAAGTCGGGTTTATTTTCTATGGCAGAACTTGTTTTTTA
>NW_022998214.1:0-1323 GCF_900245975.1 Drosophila guanche | reverse complement strand
CACAGAGTTTGGATCCATTTTATAGCAGTATCAATCAACTTTTCAGATAATCAAAGTTTTTTACAACCAAAATTAAGGTACTGAAGTTATGTGAAAAAACAAACCGCAACCTCTGAAAAAAACCTTAAACTAAAAATTACAAAAATGCTAGTTCTTAAAAATCAAGTTCTGGCATAGAAAATAAAACCGACTTCTCCCGAGGTTTTAAAGTAAAAATTTCGAAAAAAAAATCTCACAACAATCCACATTTTTGCATTTCAAAGCTTTACCCAGACGGTAGGCCAAAACCACACAGAGTTTGGATCCATTTTACAGCAGAATCTATCAGCTTTTCAGATAATCAAAGTTTTTTGCAACCAGATCTTAGATACTTAAGTTATGTAACAAAAACAAAAAGCAACCTCTGAAAAATCCTTAAACTTAAAATTACTTCCTTAATAAGTTCTTAAAAAACAAGTTCTGGCATAGAAAATAAACTCGACTTTTCCCGAGTCGGCAATCAAAATTTTTGCATTTCAAAGCTTTACCCAGACGGTAGGCCAAAACCACACAGATTTTGGATCCATTTTATGGCAGAATCAATCAACTTTTCAGATAATCAAAGTTTTTTACAACGAAAATTAAGATACTTAAGTTATGTGAGAAAACAAACCGCAACCTCTGAAAAAACCTTTAACCAAAAATTACAAAAATGCTAGTTCTTAAAAATCACGTTCTGGCATAGAAAATAAAACCGACTTCTCCCGAGTTTTTAAAGTAAAAATTTCGAAAAAAAAATCTCACAACAATCCACATTTTTGCATTTCAAAGCTTTACCCAGACGGTAGGCCAAAACCACACAGAGTTTGGATCCATTTTACAGCAGAATCAATCAACTTTTCCGATAATCAAAATTTTTTGCAACCAGATCTTAGATACTTAAGTTATGTGAAAAAACAAACCCCAACCTCTGAAAAAACCTTAAACTTAAAATTACTTCCTTAATAAGTTCTTAAAAAACAAGTTCTGCCATAGAAAATAAAACCGACTTTTCCCGAGTCTTTAAAGTCAAAAATTCGTAAAATATACCTCACAAAAATCAACATTTTTGCATTTCAAAGCTTTACCCAGACGGTAGGCCAAACCCACACAGAGTTTGGATCCATTTTACAGCAGAATCAATCAGCTTTTCAGATAATCAAAGTTTTTTGCAACCAGATCTTAGATACTTAAGTTATGTAAAAAAAAACAAACCGCAACCTCTGAAAAAACATTAAACAAAAAATTACAAAATTGTTAGTTCTTAAAAACAATTTCTGCCATAAAAAATAAACCCGACTTTTC
>NW_022998213.1:0-1324 GCF_900245975.1 Drosophila guanche | reverse complement strand
TATAAAGTGGATCCAAACTCTGTGTGGTTTTGGCCTACCGTCTCGGAAAAGCTTTGAAATGCAAAAATGTTGATTGTTGTGAGATTTTTTTTTTCGAAATTTTGATTTTAAAAACTCGGGAAAAGTTGGTTTTATTTTCTAGGGCAGAGCTTGTTTTTTAAGAACTAGCAATTTTGTAATTTATAGTTTAAGGTTTTTTCAGAGGTTGTGGTTTGTTTTTTCACATAACTTAAGTATCTTAATTTTGGTTGTAAAAACCCTTGATTATCTGAAAAGTTGATTGATACTGCTATTAAATGGATCCAAACTTTTCGTGGTTTTGGCCTACGGTCTCGGAAAAGCTTTGAAATGAAAAAATGTTGATTGTTGTGAGATTTTTTTTTTTCGAAATTTTGACTTTAAAAACTCGGGAAAAGTCGGTTTTATTTTCTATGGCAGAACTTGTTTTTTAAGAACTAGCAATTTTGTTATTTTTAGTTTAAGGTTTTTTCAGAGGTTTCGGTTTGTTTTTTCACATAACTTAAGTATTTTAACTGTGGTTGTAAAAAACTTTGATTATCTGAAAAGTTTATTGATACTGCTATAAAATGGATCCAAACTCTGAGTGGTTTTGGCCTACCGTCTCGAAAAGCTTTGAAATGCAAAAATGTGGATTGTTGTGATATTTTTTTTTTCGAAATTTTGACTTTAAAAACTCGGGAAATGTTGGATTTATTTTCTATGGCAGAACTTGTTTTTTAAGAACTAGCAATTTTGTAATTTTTAGTTTAAAGTTTTTTCAGAGGTTGCGGTTCGTTTTTTCACATAACTTAAGTATCTTAATTTTGGATGTAAAAAACTTTGATTATCTGAAAAGTTGATTGATACTGCTATTAAATGGATCTAAACTGTTTGTGGTTTTGGCCTACGGTCTCGGAAAAGCTTCGAAATGCAAAAATGTTGATTGTTGTGAGATTTTTTTTTTCGAAATTTTGACTTTAAAAACTAGGGACAAGTCGCTTTTATTTTCTATGGCAGAACTTGTTTTTTAAGAACTAGTAATTTTGTAATTTTTAGTTTAAGGTTTTTTCAGAGGTTGTGGTTTGTTTTTTCACATAACTTAAGTATCTTAATTTTGGTTGTAAAAACCCTTAATTATCTGAAAAGTTGATTGATACTGCTATTAAATGGATCCAAACTTTTTGTGGTTTTGGCCTACCGTCTCGGAAAACCTTTGAAATGCAAAAATGTTGATTTTTGTGAGATTTTTTTTTCTCGAAATTTTGACTTTAAAAACTCGGGAAAAGTCGGTTTTATTTTCTATGGCAGAACTTGTTTTTTAAGA
>NW_022998212.1:0-1324 GCF_900245975.1 Drosophila guanche | reverse complement strand
TTATATGTTCTTAAAAAACTAGTTCTGCCATAAAAAATAAACCCGACTTTTCCCGAGTTTTTAAAGTCAAAATTTCGAAAAAAAAATTTCCCAACAATCATCATTATTGCATTTCAAAGCTTGTCCGAGACGGTAGGCCAAAACCACACAGAGTTTGGATCCATTTTATAGCAGTATCAATCAACTTTTCAGATAATCAAAGTTTTTACAACCAAAATTAAGATACTTAAGTTATGTAAAAAAACAAACCGCAACCTCTGAAAAAACCTTAAGCTAAAAATTACATCCTTAATAAGTTCTTAAAAAACAAGTTCTGCCATAGAAAATAAACCCGACTTTTCCCGAGTTTTTAAAGTCAAAATTTCGAAAAAAAAATCTCCCAACTATCAACATTTTTGCATTTTAAAGCTTTACCCAGACGGTAGGCCAAAACCGCACAGAGTTTGGATCCATTTTATAGCAGTATCAATCAACTTTTCAGATAATCAAAGTTTTTACAACCAAAATTAAGATACTTAAGTTATGTGAAAAAACAAACCGCAACCTCTGAAAAAACATTAAGCTAAAAATTACATCCTTAATAAGTTCTTTAAAAACAAGTTCTGCCATATAAAATAAACCCGACTTTTCCCGAGTTTTTAAAGTAAAAATTATAAAAACAAAAAAATCTCACAACAATCTTTATTATTGCATTTCAAAGCCTTTCCGAGACGGTAGGCCAAAACCACACACATTTTAAATCCACTTCATAGCAGCATCAATCAACTTTTCAGATAATCAAAGTTTTTTACAACCAAAATTAAGATACTTAAGTTATGTGAAAAAACAAACCGCAACCTCTGAAAAAACATTAAGGTAAAAATTACATCCTTAATAAGTTCTTTAAAAACAAGTTCTGCCATAGAAAATAAACCCGACTTTTCCCAAGATTTTAAAGTCAAAATTAAAAAAAAAACAAAAAAAATCTCACAACAATCATCATTATTGCATTTCTAGGCCTTTCCGAGACGGTAGGCCAAAACCACACACATTTTGGATCCACTTCATAGCAGCATCAATCAACTTTTCAGATAATCAAAGATTTTTACAACCAAAATTAAGATACTTAAGTTATGTGAAAAAACCAACCGCAACCTCTGAAAAAACCTGAAACTAAAAATTACATCCTTAATAAGTTCTTAAAAAACATGTTCTGCGATAGAAAATAAACCCGAATTTTCCCGAGCTTTAAAAGTAAAAATTAAAAAAACAAACAAAATCTCACAACAATTATCATTATTGCATGTCAAAGCTTTTCCGAGACGGTAGGCCAAAAACCGCACAC
>NW_022998211.1:0-1325 GCF_900245975.1 Drosophila guanche | reverse complement strand
AAAAAACAAACCGCAACCTCTGAAAAAACCTTAAACTTAAAATTACTTCCTTAATAAGTTCTTAAAAAACAAGTTCTGCCATAGAAAATAAAACCGACTTTTCCCAAGTTTTTAAAGTCAAAATTTCGTACAAAATACCTCACAAAAATCAACATTTTTGCTTTTCAAAGCTTTAGTTAGACGGTAGGTCAAAACCACACAGAGTTTGGATCCATTTTATAGCAGAATCAATCAACTTTACTGATAATGCAAATTTTTTGCAACCAGATCTTAGATACTTAAGTTATGTGAAAAAACAAACCGCAACCTCTGAAAAAAACCTTAAACTAAAAATAACTTCTTTAATAAGTTCTTAAAAAACAAGTTCTGGCATAGAAAATAAACCCGACTTTTCCTGAGTTTTTAAAGAAAAATTTTCGAAAAAAAAATCTCACAACAGTCCACATTTTTGCATTTCAAAGCTTTTCCGAGACGGTAGGCCAAAACCACACAGAGTTTGGATCCATTTTATAGCAGGATCAATCAACTTTTCAGATAATCAAAGTTTTTTACAACCAAAATTAAGATACTTAAGTTATGTGAAAAAACAAACCGCAACCTCTGAAAAAACCTTAAACTTAAAACTTCTTCCTAAATAAGTTCTTAAAAAACAAGTTCTGCCATAGAAAAAAAAACCCGAGTGTTTAAAGTCAAAATTTCGTACAAAATACCTCACAAAAATCAACATTTCTGCATTTCAAAGTTTTACCCAGACGGTAGGCCAAAACCACACAGAGTTTGGATCCATTTTATAGCAGAATCAATCAACTTTTCTGATAATCAAAGTTTTTTGCAACCAGATTTAAGATACTTAAGTTATGTGAAAAAACAAACCGCAACCTCTGAAAAAAACCTTAAACTAAAAATTACAAAAATTCTAGTTCTTAAAAAACAAGTTCTGGCATAGAAAATAAAACCGACTTCTCCAGAGTTTTTAAAGTAAAAATTTCGAAAAAAAAATCTCACAACAGCCCACATTTTTGCATTTCAAAGCTTTTCCGAAACGGTAGGCCAAAACCACACAGAGTTTGGATCCATTTTATAGCAGTATCAATCAACTTTTCAGATAATCAAAGTTTTTTGCAACTAGATCTAAGATACTTAAGTTATGTAAAAAAACAAACCGCAACCTCTGAAAAAACCTTAAACTAAAAATTACATCCTTTATAAGTTCCTAAAAAACAAGTTCTGCCATAGAAAATAAATCCGACTTTTCCCGAGTTTTTAAAGTAAAAATTTCGTACAAAATACCTCACAAAAATCAACATTTTTGCTTTTCAAAGCTT
>NW_022998210.1:0-1325 GCF_900245975.1 Drosophila guanche | reverse complement strand
TTGTGAGATTTTTTCAGTTTAAGTATCTTAATTTTGGTTGTAAAAAACTTTGATTATCTGAAAAGTTGATTGATTCTGCTATAAAATGGATCCAAA
The DNA here is from genome assembly GCF_900245975.1 of Drosophila guanche. Classification (NCBI taxonomy): domain Eukaryota; kingdom Metazoa; phylum Arthropoda; class Insecta; order Diptera; family Drosophilidae; genus Drosophila; species Drosophila guanche. The sequence goes on along the minus strand of NW_022998210.1, from coordinate 1,229 downwards.
CTCTGTGTGGTTTTGGCCTACCGTCTGGGTAAAGCTTTGAAATGCAAAAACCTTGATTGTTGTGAGATTTTTTGTTTTCGAAATTTTTACTTTAAAAACTCGGGGAAAGTCGGGTTTATTTTCTATGGCAGAACTTGTTTTTTAAGAATTTATTAAGAAAGTAACTTTTAGTTTAAGGTTTTTTCAGAGGTTGCGGTTTGTTTTTTCATATAACTTAATGATCTTAGATCTGGTTGCATAAAACTTTGATTATATGAAAAGTTGATTGATACTGCTATAAAATGGATCCAAACTCTGTGTGGTTTTGGCCTACCGTCTGGGTAAAGCTTTGAAATGCAAAAATGTTGATTGTTGTGAAATTTTTTGTTTTCGAAATTTTTACTTTAAAAACTCGGGAAAAGTCGTGTTTATTTTCTATGGCAGAACTTGTTTTTAAGAACTTATTAAGGAAGTAACTTTTAGTTTAAGGTTTTTTCAGACTTTGCGGTTTGTTTTTTCACATAACTTAAGTATCTTAGATCTGGTTGCAAAAAACTTTGATTATCTGAATGGTTGATTGATACTGCTATAAAATGGATCCAAACTCTGTGTGGTTTTGGCCTACCGTCTCGGAATAGCTTTGAAATTCAAAAAAGGTGGATTGTTGTGAGATTTTTTTTTCGAAATTTTGACTTTAAAAACTCGGGAAAAGTCGGTTTTATTTTCTATGGCAGAACTTGTTTTTTAAGAACTAGCAATTTTGTAATTTTTAGTTTAAGGTTTTTTCAGAGGTTGCGGTTTGTTTTTTCACATATCTTAAGTATCTTAGATCTGGTTGCAAAAAACTTTGATTATCTGAATGGTTGATTGATACTGCTATAAAATGGATCCAAACTCTGTGTGGTTTTGGCCTACCGTCTCGGAATAGCTTTGAAATTCAAAAATGTGGATTGTTGTGAGATTTTTTTTTTCGAAATTTTGACTTTAAAAACTCGGGAAAAGTCGGTTTTATTTTCTATGGCAGAACTTGTTTTTTAAGAACTAGCAATTTTGTAATTTTTAGTTTAAGGTTTTTTCAGAGGTTGCGGTTTGTTTTTTCACATATCTTAAGTATCTTAATTTTGGTTGTAAAAAACTTTGATTATCTGAATAGTTGATTGATTCTGCTATAAAATGGATCCAAACTCTTTGTGGTTTTGGCCTACCGTCTCGGAAAAGCTTTGAAATGCAAAAATGTGGATTGTTGTGAG
>NW_022998209.1:0-1327 GCF_900245975.1 Drosophila guanche | reverse complement strand
AAAAAAATCTCACAACAATCAACCACACAGAGTTTGGATCATTTTTATAGCAGTATCAATCAAATTTTCAAATAATCAACGTTTTTTGCATCCAGATCTAAGTTACTTAAGCTATGTGAAAAAAAAAATCGCTACCTCTGAAAAAACATTAAACAAAAAATTACTTTCTTAATAAATTCTTTAAAAAAAAGTTCTGCCAGAGAAAATAAACCCGACTCTTCCCGAACTTTTTAAAGTCAAAATTTCGTAAAAAATACCTCACAACAATCAACAGATTTGCATTTCAAAGCTTTACCCAGACGGTAGGCCAAAACCACACAGAGTTTGGTTCCACTTTATAGCAGCATCAATCAACTTTTCATATAATCAAAGTTCTTTACAACCAGGTCTAAGATACTTAAGTTATGTGAAAAAACAAACAGCAACTTCTATAACACATTAAACAAAAAAGTACAAAATTTTGAAAATACTTAAAAGATAAGTTCTGCCATAGAAAATAAACCCGACTTTTCCCGAATTTTTAAAGTCAAAATTTCGTACAAAATACCTCACAAAAATCAACATTTTTGCATTTCAAAGCTTTGCCCAGACGGTAGGCCAAAACCACACAGAGTTTGAATCCACTTTATATCAGTATCAATCAACTTTTTCAGATAATCAGAGTTCTTTACAACCAGATCTAAGATACTTGAGTTATGTGAAAAAACAAACCGCCACTTCTAAAACACATTAAACAAAAAAGTACAAAATTTTGAAAATACTTAAAAGTTCTGCCATAGAAAATAAACTCGACTTTTCCCGAATTTTTAAAGTCAAAATTTGGTACAAAACACCTCACAAAAGTCAACAGTTTTGCATTTCAAAGCTTTACCCAGACGGTAGGCCAAAACCACACAGAGTTTGGATCCACTTTATAGCAGTATCAATCAACTTTTCAGATAATCAAAGTTTATTGCAACCAGATCTAAGATACTTAAGTTATGTAAAAAAAACAAACCGCAACCTCTGAAAAAACCTTAAACTAAAAATAACATCCCTAATAAGTTCCTAAAAAACAAGTTCTGCTATAGAAAATAAACCCGACTTTTCCCGAGTTTTTAAAGTAAAATTATCGAAAAAAAAATTCTTACATCAATCAACATTTTTGCATTTCAAAGCTTTACCCAGACGGTAGGCCAAAACCACACAGTTTGGATCCATTTTATAGCAGTATCAATCAACTTTTCAGATAATCAAAGTTTTTTACAACAAAAATTAAGATACTTAAGTTATGTGAGAAAACAAACCGCAACCTCTGAAAAAACCTTAAACTAAAACTTACCTCCTT
>NW_022998208.1:0-1328 GCF_900245975.1 Drosophila guanche | reverse complement strand
TCTAGCTTTTATAGTCTCTGAGATTCAGGTGCTCAACAAGAAGGACGGACAGACGGACGGACAGACGGACAGACAGACAGGGCTCAATCGACTCGGCTATTGATGATGATCAAGAATATATACACTTTATGGGGTCGGAAACGATTCCTTCTGTGTGTTACATACATTAACTTTGTGCACAAATACAATATACCCTATTTACTCTTCGACTACCGGGTATAAAACAAATATAAGCTGCGTAAGGGGGGGGGGGTGTTAAAAGTCGGCAGAGGCAGAGGGACGGCAGAGGCAAAGGCCGAGTGAAGCAGAGTGTGAATGAGAGAATGTGAAAAGAACAACAAAAGCTGCAGGACAGTGTGGGTTTAGCCACTGCTAATTAATTTCTTCTTTCTGGCTATAATAATGATCCGATCGGATCCCAATTTATTGATCTGATAGATATGGCCATTCCCTACAGAATGGCGTTTTTAGTTTTCTTCTATCTTAAAAATTGTAGATTTGTTAGGTTTTCGCCCTTTTGCGGGGGCGGAATGGGGCGGGGCACATTTTTTAAATACACTTGGAACAGTGTGAGCATACAGAAGTCTGGATGCAAAATTTGATGGTTCTAGCTTTTATAGTCTCTGAGATTCAGGTGCTCAACAAGAAGGACGGACAGACGGACAGACAGACAGGGCTCAATCGACTCGGCTATTGATGATGATCAAGAATATATACACTTAATGGGGTCGGAAACGATTCCTTCTGTGTGTTACATACATTAACTTTGTGCACAAATACAATATACCCTATTTACTCTTCGAGTACCGGCTATAAAACAAATATAAGCTGCGTGAGGGGGTGGGGCGGGGGGGGTGGTTAAAAGTCGGCAGAGGCAGAGGGACGGCAGAGGCAAAGGCCGAGTGAAGCAGAGTGTGAATGAGAGAATGTGAAAAGAACAACAAAAGCTGCAGGACAGTGTGGGTTTAGCCACTGCTAATTAATTTCTTCTTTCTGGCTATAATAATGATCCAATCGGATCCAAATTTATTGATCTGATAGATATGGCCATTCCCTACAGAATGGAGTTTTTAGTTTTCTTCTATCCTTAGAATTGTAGATTTGGGAGATTTTCGCCCTTTTGCGGGGGCGGAATGGGGCGGGGCACATTTTTTAAATACACTTGTAACAGTGTGAGCATACAGAAGTCTGGATGCAAAATTTGGTGGCTCTAGAGAGCTGCGTGAGGGGGGGTGGTTTAAAGTCGTCAGAGGCAGAGGGACGGCAGAGGCAGAGGCCGAGTGAAGCAGAGTGTGAATGAGAGAATGTGAAAAGAACAACAAAAGCAG
>NW_022998207.1:0-1329 GCF_900245975.1 Drosophila guanche | reverse complement strand
TAATTGTCTTAGATCTGGTTGTAAGGAACTATTTATTTCTAAAAAGTTGATTTATACGGCTATAAAGTGGATCCAAACTCTGTGTGGGTTTGGCCTACCGTCTCGGTTAACCTTTGACATGCATCAATGTTGATTTTTGTGAGATATTTTTTTTCGATACTTTGAGTTTAACTTTGACTTTGTTTTGCCTTACCGTCTGGCTAATATAAAGCTATGAAATTAAAAACGGTTGATTTTTTAAAATATTTTTTACGACATTTTGAGTTTAAGAACTCGGGAAAAGTCGGGTTTATTTTCTATGGCAGAACTTTTTTTGAATAATTTTTAAACTTTGTAGATTTTTGTCTCAGTTTTTTTTCAGAGCAGAGAAAAAAAAAAAGATCTGTTATAAAGAACTTTGACTGTCTGAAAAGGTGATTGATGCAGATAAAAAGTGAATCCGAACAGTTTGTGGTTTTGCCTTACCGTCTGGGAAATATACACCTTCAACCACCTTTTTGTAAGGTATTTTTTACGAAATTTTGACTTTAAAAACTCGGAAAAAGTCGGGTTTATTTTCTATGGCAGAAGTTTTCTTTTCAGAATTTTCAAATTTGTATTTTTTTGTTAAGGATTTTTTAGAGGAAGTGGTTTCTTTTTTCACATAGCTTAAGTATCTTAGATCTGGTTGCAAAAAACCTTGATTATCTGAAAAGTTGATTTATACTGCTATAAAATGGATCCAAACTCTGTGTGATTTTGGCCTACCGTCTCGGAAAAGCTTTGAAATGCCAAAATGTGGATTGTTGTGAGATTTTTTTTCGAAATTTTTACTTTAAAAACTCGGGAGAAGTCGGTTTTATTTTCTATGCCAGAACTTGTTTTTTAAGAACTAGCAATTTTGTAATTTTTAGTTTTAGGTTTTTTCAGAGGTTGCGGTTTGTTTTTTCACATAACTTAAGTATTTAAGATCTGGTTGCAAAAAAACTTTGACTATCAGAAAAGTTGATTGATTCTGCTATAAAATGGATCCAAACATTGTGTGGTTTTGGCCTACCGTCTGGGTAAAGCTTTGAAATATAAAAATATTGTTGATTGATGTGAGATTTTTTTTTTCGATATTTTTACTTTAAAAACTCGGGAGAAGTCGTTTTTATTTTCTATGCCAGAACTTGTTTTTTAAGAACTAGCAATTTTGTAATTTTTAGTTTAAGGTTTTTTCAGAGGTTGCGGTTTGTTTTTTCACATAACTTAAGTATCTTAATTTTGGTTATAAAAAACTTTGATTATCTGAAAAGTTGATTGATACTGCTATAAAATGGATCCAAACTCTGTGTGATTTTGGCCTAC
>NW_022998206.1:0-1329 GCF_900245975.1 Drosophila guanche | reverse complement strand
TTATTAAAACTACCTATCCCCAAGTTCAGGTTATTGCCGGCAACGTAGTAACGCAAGCACAAGCTAAAAATCTCATTGAAGCTGGCGCTGATGCTCTTCGTGTTGGAATGGGCTCAGGCTCTATTTGTATTACCCAAGAAGTAATGGCCTGCGGTCGTCCACAAGCTACAGCAGTTTATAAGGTCAGCAATTATGCCCGTAAATTTGGTGTTCCAACAATTGCTGATGGTGGCATCAATTCTGTCGGTGCGGTTCTTAAGGCTCTTGCTCTTGGTGCTTCAGCTTGTATGATGGGCTCTATGTTAGCTGGAACAACTGAAGCTCCAGGTGAATACTATTTCTCCAACGGAGTTCGCGTCAAGAAATATCGCGGCATGGGATCTATTGACGCAATGGAATCTAAAGACGGCGAAGGTTCTCGACAACGATATTTTGCCAGCGATAATGAAGATATCCGTGTTGCACAAGGTGTATCTGGAACTATTGTTGATAAAGGATCTGTTCATCGTTTTGTTCCATACTTAGTTTCAGGTATTCGTTATGGTTGTCAAGATATGGGCGTTCGCGATCTCACCACCTTGAAGTAAGTATTCATTTACATTGCTTATACATTATATCAAACTTTTTATCTAATATTTTTACTTTTTTCTACTTTATAGAACTCGTACATTTAATGGAGAACTTCGTTTTGAAAAACGAACTGCATCGGCACAAATTGAAGGCGGCGTTCATGGATTATATTCCTTTGAAAAGAAGCTTTTCTAAATTTTTGCCAGATAAAATCCTGTTTCTTTATTTTCATTCTTTAATCTATGTTTCGCCGTTACTTCATCATTTTGTTTTATCTATTTCCGGGATAACATTGTTTTTTGCGGTATAAAATCGGATCTTTTCATATAAAAGGATCATCGCGACATATATTTAATTCTCGCCGTTCATTTATGGACATATCTTCACTTCACTATTCATTTAAAATGAAGCTATAAACACGTCTTGCTTCATTTACAGACAAACAAGACGTGATTTTTCATATTCGATTTCTTTTGACACAATCACAACAAAATCCTTTCCCTCTATTTTCTCCCCACCCCTTTTGACTCTTGTCATACTATACTCACAACTCAACTGACAAATTGTTTATTTAGTATTCGCACTTGTTTTTCTATCTCTGTTTCCCCCTTTCTTTATCTTGTTCTCATGTCATATTTTGTGTTTTCATTTTTTTTTTCTGTGGATGGCCAATATATGAGCTTTGACTTATAACTTCAAACAAACCAGTGCAAATGTCAATCAAGTGTTTCTTAATGATATCTTCAGTAATGATTTTTT
>NW_022998205.1:0-1329 GCF_900245975.1 Drosophila guanche | reverse complement strand
AGTTCTTAAAGTCAAAATTTCGTAAAAAATACGTCACAAAAATCAACATTTTTGCATTTCAAAGCTTTACCCAGACGGTAGGCCAAAACCACAAACAGTTTGGATCCATTTTATAGCAGTAGCAAACAACTTTTCAGATAATCAAAGTTCTTTGCAACCAGATCTTAGATACTTAAGTTATGTGAAAAAACAAAACGCTACTTCTAAAAAAACCTTAAACAAAAAGTTCAAAATTTGAAAATTCTTAAAAGAAAAGTTCTGCCATTTAAAATAAACCCCACTTTTTCCGAGTTTTTAAAGTAAAAATTTCAAACAAAATACCTTACAAAAATCAACATTTTTGCATTTCAAAGCTTTCCCCAGACGGTAGGCCAAAACCACACAGAGTTTGGGTCCACTTTATAGCAGTATCAATCAACTTTTCAGATAATCAAAGTTCTTTACAACCAGATATAAGATACTAAAGTTATGTGAAAAACAAACCGCAACCTCTGAAAAAACCTTAAACAAAATATTACTTTCTTAATAAATTCTTAAAAAAAAGTTCCGCCATAGAAAATAAACCCGACTGTTCCTGAGTTTTTAAAGTAAAAATTTCGTAAAAAATACCTCACTACAATTAACATTTTTGCATTTCAAAGCTTTACCCAAAAGGTAGGCCAAAACCACACAGAGTTTGGATCCATTTTATAGCAGTATCAATCAACTTTTCAGATAATCAAAGTTTTTTGCAACCAGATCTAAGATACTTTAGTTATGTGAAACAACAACTCGCTACCTCTGAAAAAACCTTAAACTAAAAATTACATCCTTAATAAGTTCTTTAAAATAAAGTTCTGCCATAGAAAATAAACCCGACTTTTCCCGAATTTTTAAAGTCAAAATGTCGTACAAAATACCTTACAAAAATCAACATATTTGCATTTCAAAGCTTTACCCAGACGGTAGGCCAATACCACACAGAGTTTGGATCCATTTTATAGCAGTATCAATCAACTTTTCAGATAATCAAAGTTGTTAACAACCAGATCTAAGTTACTTAAGTTATGTGAAAAACCAAACCGCAACCTCTGAAACAACCTTAAACAAAAAAGAACAAACTTTGAAACTTCTTAATAAAAAAGTTCTTCCATAGAAAATAAACCCGACTGTTCCCGAGTTTTTAAAGTAACAATTTCGTTAAAAAAAAAAAAATCTTACTAAAATCAACATTTTCGCATTTCAAAGCTTTACCCAGACGGTAGGCCAAAACCACACAGAGTTTGGATCCATTTTATAGCAGTATCAATCAACTCTTCAGATAATCAAAGTTCTTTACAACCAGATCTA
>NW_022998204.1:0-1329 GCF_900245975.1 Drosophila guanche | reverse complement strand
CCTTAACAAGTTCTTAAAAAACATGTTCTCCCATAGAAAATAAAAGCAAGTTTTTAAAGTAAAAATTTCGAAAAAAAAAATCTCACAACAATCAACATTTTTGCATTTCAAAGCTTTTCCGAGACGGTAGGCCAAAACCACACAGTTTGGATCCACTTCATAGCAGCATCAATCAACTTTTCAGATGATAAAAGTTATGTGAAAAAAGAAACCGCAACCTCTGAAAAAACCTTAAACCTTAAAACCTAAAACCTTAAAAAAGTACATCCTTAATAAGTTCTTAAAAAAACAAGTTCTGCCAAAGAAAATAAACCCGACTTTTCCCGAATTTTTAAAGTCAAAATTTCGTAAAAAATACCTCACAAAAATCAACATTTTTGTATTTCAAAGATTTTCCGAGACGGTAGGCCAAAACCACACACAGTTTGGATCCATTTTATTGCAGTATCAATAAACTTTTCAGATTATCAAAGTTCTTTACAACCAGATCTAAGAGACTTAAGTTATGTGAAAAAACAAACCGCAACCTCTGAAAACGCTTAAACAAAAAAGTACAAACTTTGAAAATTCTTCAAAGAAAAGTTCTGCCATAGAAAATAAAACCGACTTTCCCGATTTTTTAAAGTCAAAATTTCGTAAAAAATATCTCACAAAAATCAACATTTTTGCATTTCACAGCTTTGCCCAGACGGTAGGCCAAATCCACACAGAGTTTAAATCCACTTTATATCAGTATCAATCAACTTTTAAGATAATCAAAGTTCTTTACAACCAGATCTAAGATACTTAAGTTATGTGAAAAAACAAACCGCAACCTCTGGAAAAACCTTAAACTTAAAATTACATCCTTAAAAGTTCTTAAAAAACAAGTTCTGCCATAGAAAACAAACCCGACTTTTCCCTAGTTTTTAGAGTCAAAATATCGAAAAAAAAATATCACAACAATCAACCAACATTTTTGCATTTCAAAGCTTTTCAGAGACGGTAGGCCAAAACCACACTCAGTTTGAATCCACTTCATAGCAACATCAATCAACTTTTCAGATAATTAAAGTTCTTTACAACCAGGTCTAAGATACTAAACTTATGTGAAAACAACAAACCGCTACTAGTAAAAAACTTTAAACAATAAATTACAAACTTTGAAAATTCATAAAAGAAAAGTTCTGCCATAGAAAATAAACCCCACTTTTCCCGAATTTTTAAAGTCAAAATTCGTAAAAATAACCTCACAAAAATCCACATTTTGGCATTTCAAAGCTTTACTCAGACGGTAGGCCAAAACCACTCAGAGTTTGGATCCACTTTTATCAGTATCAATCAACTTTT
>NW_022998203.1:0-1329 GCF_900245975.1 Drosophila guanche | reverse complement strand
AAACTCGGGAAAAGTCGGGTTTATTTTCTATGCCAGAACTTGTTTTTTAAGAACTTATTAGGGAAGTAATTTTAAGTTTAAGGTTTTTTCAGAGGTTGCGGTTTGTTTTTTCACATAACTTAAGTATCTTAATTTTCGTTGTAAAAAATCTTGATTATCTGAAAAGTTGATTGATACTGCTATAAAATGGATCCAAACTCTGTGTGGTTTTGGCCTACCGTCTCGGAAAAGCTTTGAAATGCAAAAATGTTGATTGTTGTGAGATTTTTTTTTTTTCGAAATTTGTACTTTAAAAACTCGGGTTTATTTTCTATGCCAGAATTTGTTTTTTAAGAACTTATTAAGAAAGTAATTTTAAGTTTAAGGTTTTTTCAGAGGTTGCGGTTTGTTTCTTCACATAACTTAAGTATCTTAATTTTGGTTGTAAAAAACTTTGATTATCTGAAAAGTTGATTGATACTGGTATAAAATGGATCCAAAATCTGTGTGGGTTTGGCCTACCGTCCCGGAAAAGCTTTGACATTAAACAATTTGGAATGTTGTGAGATTTTTTTTTCGATATTTTTAATTTTTTTCATAAGTTGCGGTTTGTTTTCTCAAATAACTTAAGTATCTTAATTTTCGTTGTAAAAAACTTTGATTTTCTGAAAAGTTGATTGATCCTGCCATAAAATTGATCCAAACTCTGTGTGGTTTTGGCCTACCGTCTGGGTAAAGCTTTGAAATGCAAAAATGTTGATTGTTGTGAGATTTTTTGTTTTCGAAATTTTGGAAAAGTCGGGTTTATTTTCTATGGCAGAAATTGTTTTTTAAGACCTAACAATTTTGTAATTTTTTGTTTAATGTTTTTTCAGAGGTTGCGGTTTTTTTTCACATAACTTAAGTATCTAGGATCTGGTTTCAAAAAACGTTGATTATCTGAAAAGTTGATTGATCCTGCTTTAAAATGGATCCAAACTCTGTGTGTTTTTGGCCTACCGTCTCGAAAAAGCTTTGAAATGCAAAAATGTTGATTGTTGTGAGATTTTTTTTTCGAAATTTGTACTTTAAAAACTTGGGAAAAGTCGGTTTTATTTTCTATGGCAGAACTTGTTTTTTTAGGAACTTATTAAGGATGTAATTTTTAGTTCAAGGTTTTTTCAGAGGTTGCGGTTTGTTTCTTCACATAACTTAAGTATCTTAATTTTGGTTGTAAAAAACTTTGATTATCTGAAAAGTTGATTGATACTGGTATAAAATGGATCCAAACTCTGTTTGGTTTTGGCCTACCGTCCCGGAAAAGCTTTGAAATTCAAAAATGTGGAATGTTGTGAGATTTTTTTTTTCGAT
>NW_022998202.1:0-1330 GCF_900245975.1 Drosophila guanche | reverse complement strand
TTCTTAAAAAACAAGTTCTGCCATAGAAAATTAACCCGACTTTTCCCGAGTTTTTAAAGTAAAAATTTCGAAAACAAAAAATCTCACAAGAATCAACATTTTTGCATTTCAAAGCTTTACCCAGACGGTAGGCCAAAACCACACAGAGTTTGGATCCATTTTATAGCAGTATCAATCAACTTTTCAGATAATCAAAGTTTTTTACAACCAAAATTAAGATACTTAAGTTATGTGAAAAAACAAACCGCAACCTCTGAAAACCCCTTAAACTAAAAGATACTTCCTTAATAAGTTCTTAAAAAAACAAGTTCTGCCATAGAAAATAAACCCGACTTTTCCCGAGTTTTTAAAGTCAAAATTTCGAAAACATTAAATCTCACAAAAATCAACATTTTTGCATTTCAAAGCTTTACCCAGACGGTAGGCCAAAACCACACAGAGTTTGGATCTATTTTATAGCAGAATCAATCAACTTTTCAGATAATCAATGTTTTTTACAACCAGAATTAAGATACTTAAGTTATGTGAAAAAACAAACCGCAACCTCTGAAAAAGCCGTAAACTAAAAGTTATTTCCTTAATAAATTCTTAAAAAACAAGTTCTGCCATAGAAAATAAACCCGACTTCCCGAGTTTTTAAAGTAAAAATTTCGAAAACAAAAAATCTCACAACAATCAACATTTTTGCATTTCAAAGCTTTACCCAGACGGTAGGCCAAAACCACACAGAGTTTGGATCCATTTTATAGCAGTATCAATCAACTTTTCAGATAATCAAAGTTTTTTGCAACCAGATCTAAGATACTTGAGTTATGTGAAAAAAACAAACCGCAACCTCTGAAAAAAAATTAATCTAAAAATTTCTTCCTTAATAAGTTCTTAAAAAACAACTTCTGGCATAGAAAATAAACCCGACTTTTCCCGAGTTTTTAAAGTCAAAAATTCGTAAAAAATACCTCACAAAAATCAACAATTTTGCAAATCAAAGCTTTACCCAAAACCACACAGAGTTTGGATCCATTTTATAGCAGAATCAATCAACTTTTCAGATAATCAAAGTTTTTTGCAATCAGATCAAAGATACTTAAGTTATGTAAAAAAAACAAACCGCAACCTCTGAAAAAACCTTAAACTAAAAATTACTTCCTTAATAAGTTCTTAAAAAACAAGTTCTGCCACAGAAATTAAACCCGACTTTTCCCGAGTTTTTAAAGTTAAAAATTCGTAAAAAATACCTCACAAAAAACCAACATTTTTGCATTTCAAAGCTTTACCCAGACGGTAAGCCAAAACCACACAGAGTTTGGATCCATTTTATAGCAGAATCAAT
>NW_022998201.1:0-1330 GCF_900245975.1 Drosophila guanche | reverse complement strand
CAACTTTTCAGATAATCAAAGTTTTTTAAAACCAAAATTAAGAAACTTAAGTTATGCGAAAAAACAAACCGCTACTTCTAAAAAACCTTAAACAAACAAGTACGAACTTTGAAAATTCTTAAAGGAAAAGTTCTGCCATAGAAAATAAACCCGACTTTTCCCGAATTTTTAAAGTCAAAATTTCGTACAAAATACCTCAAAAAAATCAACTTTTTTGCATTTCAAAGCTTTACCCAGACGGTAGGCCAAATCAATCAACTTTTCATATAATCAAAGTTTTTTACAACCAAAATTAAGATACTTAAATTATGTGAAAAAACAAACCGCAACCTCTGAAAAAAACTTAAACTAAAAATGACATCCCTAATAAGTTCTTAAAAAACAAGTTCTGCCATTTCAAAGCTTTTCCGAGACGGTAGGCCAAAAACCACAAACAGTTTGGATCAACTTCATGGCATCATCAATCAACTTTTCAGATTATCAAAGTTCTTTACAACCAGATCTAAGATACTTAAGTTATGTGAAAAAACAAACCGCTACTTCTTAAAAACCTTAAACAAAAAAGCACAAATTTTAAAAATTCCTAAAAGAAGAGTTCTGCCATAGAAAATAAACCCGACTATTCCCGAGTTTTTAAAGTAAAAATTTCGAAAAAAAAGTCTCACAAGAATCAACATTTTTGCATTTGAAAGCTTTTCCGAGATGGTAGGCCAAAACCACACACAGTTTGGATCCAGTTGGATCCGTTATGTGAAAAAACAAAACGCTAATTCTAAAAAAAATTAAACATAAAAGTACAAACTTTGAAAATTCTTAAAAGAAAAGTTCTGCCATAGAAAAACAGTACAAAATGCAGTACAAAATACCTCACAAAAATCAACATTTTTGCTTTTCAAAGCTTTACCCAGACGGTAGGCCAAAACCACACAGAGGTTGGATCCATTTTATAGGAGTATCAATCAACTTTTCAGATAATCAAAGTTTGTTACAACCAAAATTAAGATACTTAAATTATGTGAAAAAACAAACCGCAACCTCTGAAAAAACCTTAAACTAAAAATGACATCTTTGATAAGTTCTTAAAAAACAAGTTCTGCCAACCACAAACAGTTTGGATCAACTTCATAGCAGCATCAATCAACTTTTCAGATAATCAAAGTTCTTTACAACCAGATCTAAGATACCTAAGTTATGTGAAAAATCAAACCGCTACTTCTTAAAAACCTTAAACAAAAAAGAACAAATTTTGAAAATTCTTAAAAGAAGAGTTCTGCCATAGAAAATAAACCTGACTTTTCCCGAGTTTTTAAAGTAAAAATTTCGAAAAAAA
>NW_022998200.1:0-1331 GCF_900245975.1 Drosophila guanche | reverse complement strand
GTGGGACGAGAGAGGTCGGAAGAGTGGAACCAGATGTTTAATAATCGGGAGCGTGCAACATTTTGAACGCTCATGGATGGGAGGGACTCGCAATGGTCAAAGAAACACCGACTGACCCCGCCGAGGAGAGTGCCAACGTAGACGCGTGTAAGAAAAATTAGATCTGTCCGTTACACGCGAGAAAGTAGGTTTTTTTTGTGAAATCCGTCCCCTGGCTATCGGGTCGAAAACACCCCTGACTTCCCCGAGAGCTAGCCGGGAACGATAGACCAGGGCGGCAAAAAGGCGGATCATAACAAATGGCGCCCAATTTAAAAACGAGTTGCGCCATAACAAATGGCGCCCAATTTGAAACGAAAGGCATCGGTTTTAGACGGGGGGTCCAAGATACCCTGTCTGAGAGTGAGCCGGAGAGAGTAAGCACTCAGCTGGTCCGTGAGCCGGGAATAGACCCCAGCCATAGTAGCCGTTGAGGAGGAGAGTTCAGCAGGGGTCTCCAGAGTTGTGGTCCTGGTGTAGCCAAATGGGCTGCAGCCACGTTGTCCGACTCGTGGAGACCTCGGAGAGATTTGACGAGTGAATACCTCGAGTTGTGGTCCTGGTGTAGCCAAATGGGCTACAGCCACGTTGTCCGACTCTAGGGGTCCACGGATCGAATCGAAGGAGATGTTCGGGGTCTCTCGAGTTGTGGTCCGTGAGGTGCCGACAGGGCATCAGCATCGTTGCCCGATTCGAGAGAGCCCAGGAAAACGAAAGAGTAAGAGGAGTTGGCACTCCGTGTGAAAAAAAGAAGCGGAAATTAATTGCGAGGGAAAAGGACTGGTTCACTCACCGACTGCAACCGTGAGTTGCAGTTGTCTCTCGTCTCGCCCAAAAGATTGTGTAGCTGCAAAGGAAGATTTGTCTTTGTTTACGTTAGTGTTTTGTGTCAAAAGGTCGATTAAGGAGAAAACCAGAAAAAGTTTATTCTCGCGGGCTGAAGATCCTCGCTAGCATTGGATATAGACAATTTTAGAAGTAGGATTAAATACATAGGTCAGCGAAATAGCAATTTTTTGGTAGAGAAATTATTTATTTATTCAGTTTCGTATTTATTTAGGCGAATATGTGTGAGGAGTGTTTATTTATTTACTTAGATTTAAAACTATTTATTTATTTAAAACATATATGTGATTTACTCGCATATTTATTTATTGGGCTGTTTATTTATTTATTTTCTCGTCGTCCTTCGGTGGTTTATGTTTTTTAGGATAGTTTAGATAGTTGAGAAGGCTTCAGTATATACAATTAAGTGGCCGTGTTTAGGTATATTTAGGCGAAGTAGGAACTGA
>NW_022998199.1:0-1331 GCF_900245975.1 Drosophila guanche | reverse complement strand
AACATTTTTGCATTTCAAAGCTTTACCCAGACGGTAGGCCAATACCACACAGTTTGGATCCATTTTATAGCAGTATCAATCAACTTTTCAGATAATCAAAGTTTTTTACAACCAAAATTAAGATACTTAAGTTATGTAAAAAAACAAACCGCAACCTCTGAAAAAACCTTAAACTTAAAATTACTTTCTTAATAAGTTCTTAAAAAACAAGTTCTGCCATAGAAAAAAAACCCGAGTTTTTAAAGTCAAAATTTCGTACAAAATACCTCACAAAAATGAACATTTTTGCATTTTAAAGCTTTATCCAGACGGTAGGCCAAAACCACACAGAGTTTGGATCCACTTTATAGCAGTATCAATCAACTTTTCAGATAATAAAAATTTTTTACAACCAAAATTCAGATTCTTAACTTATGTGAAAAAACAAACCGCAACCTCTGAAAAAAACCTTAAACTAAAAATTACATCCTTAATAAGTTCCTAAAAGACAAGTTCTGCCATAGAAAATAAACCCGACTTTTCCCGAGTTTTTAAAGTAAAAATATCGAAAAAAAAAAAAATCTCACATCAATCAACATTTTTGCATTTCAAAGGCTTATCCAGACGGTAGGCCAAAACCACTCAGTTTGGATCCATTTTATAGCAGTATCAATCAACTTTTCAGATAATCAAAGTTTTTTACAAACAAAATTAAGATACTTAAGTTATGTGAAAAAACGAACCGTAACCTCTGAAAAAACCTGAAACTAAAAATTACAAAATAGCTAGTTCTTAAAAAAACAAGTTCTGCCATAGAAAATAAAACCAACTTTTCCCGAGTTTTTAAAGTTAAAATTTCGAAAAAAAAATCTCACCTCAATCAACATTTTTGCATTTCAAAGCTTTTCCGAGACGGTGGGCCAAAACCACACAGAGTTTGGATCCATTATATAGCAGTATCAATCAACTTTTCAGATAATCAAAGTTTTTTACAAACAAAATTAAGATACTTAAGTTATGTGAAAAAACGAACCGTAACCTCTAAAAAAACCTGAAACTAAAAATTACAAAATAGCTAGTTCTTAAAAAACAAGTTCTGCCATAGAAAATAAAACCGACTTTTCTCGAGTTTTTAAAGTCAAAATTTCGAAGAAAAAAAAAATCTCACAAAAATCAACATTTTTGCATTTCAAAGTTTTTCCGAGACGGTAGGCCAAAACCACAAACAGTTTGGATCCATTTAATAGCAGTATCAATCAACTTTTTAGATAATCAAGGTTTTTTACAACCAAAATTAAGATACTTAAGTTATGTGAAAAAACAAACCGCAACCTATGAAAAATCAAAGTAAT
>NW_022998198.1:0-1331 GCF_900245975.1 Drosophila guanche | reverse complement strand
GTTTTTAAAGTAAAAATTTCGAAAACAAAAAATCTCACAACAATCAACGTTTTTGCATTTCAAAGCTTTTCCGAGACGGTAGGTCAAAACCGCAAACAGTTTGGATCCATTTAATAGCACAACTTTTCAGATAATTAAAGTTTTTTACAACCACAATTAAGATACTTAAGTTATGTGAAAAAACAAACCGCAACCTCTGAAAAAACCTTAAACTAAAAATTAAAAAATTGCTAGTTCTTAAACAACAAGATCTGCCATAGAAAATGTAAACCAACGACTTTTCCCGAGTTTTTAAAGTAAGAATATCGAAAAAAAAAAATCTCACATCAATCAACATTTTTGCATTTTAAATCCGTACCCAGGCGGTAGGCCAAATCCACAAACAGTTTGGATCCATTTTATAGCAGTATCAATCAACTTTTCAGATAATCAAAGTTTTTTACAACCAATAATAAGATACTTAAGTTATGCGAAAAAACAAACAGCAACCTCTGCAAAAACCTTAAACTAAAAATTACATCATTAATAAGTTCTTGAAAAAACAAGTTCTGCCATAGAAAATAAACCCGACTTTTCCCGAGTTTTTAAAGTAAGAATATCGCAAAAAAAACACAACGCAACCTCTGAAAAAACCTTAAACTAAAAATGACAGAAAATAAACCCGACTTTTCCCGAGTTTTTAAAGTAGAAATTTCGAAAAAAAAAAATCTCACAACAATCAACAATTTTACATTACAAAGATTTACCCAGACGGTATGCCAAAACCACACAGAGTTTGGATCCATTTTATAGCAGTATCAATCAACTTTTCAGATAATCAAAGTTTTTTACAACCAAAATTAAGATACTTAAGTTATGTGAAAAACCAACCGCAACGTCTGAAAAAACCGTTAACTAAAAATTACAAAATTACTAGTTTTTAAAAAACAAGTTCTGCCATAGAAAATAAAACCGACTTTTCCCGAGTTTTTAAAGTCAAAATTTCGAAGAAAAAAAAAATCTCACAACAATCAACATTTTTGCATTTCAAAGCCTTTCCGAGACGGTAGGCCAAAACCACAAACAGTTTGGATCCATTTAATAGCAGTATCAATCATATTTTTAGAAAATCAAGGTTTTTTACAACCAAAATTAAGATACTTAAGTTATGTGAAAAAACAAACCACAACCTCTGAAAAAACCTTAAACTAAAAATTACAAAATTGCTAGTTCTTAAAAAACAAGTTCTGCCATAGAAAATAAAACCAACTTTTCCCGAGTTTTTAAAGTCCAAATTTCGAAAAAAAAAATTGACAACAATCCACATTTTTGCATTTCAAAGCTTTTCCGAG
>NW_022998197.1:0-1331 GCF_900245975.1 Drosophila guanche | reverse complement strand
GGGTGGTATAAAGTCGGCAGAGGCAGAGGCCGAGTGAAGCAGAGTGTGAATGAGAGAATGTGAAAAGAACAACAAAAGCTGCAGGACAGTGTGGGTGTAGCCACTGCTAATTAATTTCTTCTTTCTGGCTATAATAATGATCCACTCGGATCCCAATTTGGTGATCTGATCGATATGGCCATTCCCTACGGAATGGCGTTTTTAGTTTTCTTCTATCTTTAAAATTGTAGATTTTGGGAGGTTTTCGCTCTTTTGCGGGGGCGGAAGGGGGCGGGGCGCATTTTTTAAATACACTTGTAACAGTGTGAGCATACAGAAGTCTGGATGCATAATTTGGTGGCTCTAGCTTTTATAGTCTCTGAGATTCAGGTGCTCAACAAGACGGACGGACAGACGGAAGGACAGACGGACGGACAGACAGGGCTCAATCGACTCGGCTATTGATGGTGATCAAGAATATATGTACTTTATGGGGTCGGAAACGATTCCTTCTGTGTGTTACATACATTAACTTTGTGCACAAATACAATATACCCTATTTACTCTTCGAGTACCGGGTATAAAACAAATATAAGTTGTGTGGGTGGGGAGGGGGGGGTGGTTTAAAGTCGGCAGAGGCAGAGGCCGAGTGAAGCAGAGTGTGAATGAGAGAATGTGAAAATAACAACAAAAGCTGCAGGACAGTGTGGGTTTAGCCACTGCTAATTAATTTCTTCTTTCTGGCTATAATAATGATCCAATCGGATCCCAATTTATTTATCTGATAGATATGACCATTCCCTACGGAATGGCGTTTTTAGTTTTCTTCTATCTTTAAAATTGTAGATTTGGGAGGTTTTCGCCCTTTTGCGGGGGCGGATGGGGCGGGGCACATTTTTTAAATACACTTGTAACAGTGTGAGCATACAGAAGTCTGGATGCAAAATTTGGTGGCTCTAGCTTTTATAGTCTCTGAGATTCAGAAGCTCAACAAGACAGACGGACAGACGGAAGGACAGACGGACGGACAGACAGGGCTCAATCGACTCGGCTATTGATGGTGATCAAGAATATATACACTTTATGGGGTCGGAAACGATTCCTTCTGTGTGTTACATACATTAACTTTGTGCACAAATACAATATCCCTATTTACTCTTCGACTACCGGGTATAAAACAAATATAAGCTGCGAGAGGGTGGGGGGGGGGTGGTTAAAAGTCGGCAGAGGCAGAGGGACGGCAGAGGCAGAGGCCGAGTGAAGCAGAGTGTGAATGAGAGAATGTGAAAAGAACAACAAAAGCTGCAGGACAGTGTGGGTTTAGCCACTGCTAATTAATTTCTTCTTTCTGG
>NW_022998196.1:0-1331 GCF_900245975.1 Drosophila guanche | reverse complement strand
CTTCTAGAAAACCTTAAACAAAAAAGTACAATCTTTGAAAATTCTTAAAAGAAAAGTTCTGCCATAGAAAATAAACCCGACTTTTCCCGAGTTTTTAAAGTAAAAATTTCGTACAAAATACCTCACAAAAATCAACATTTTTGCATTTCAAAGCTTTACCCAGACGGTAGGCCAAAACCACACAGAGTTTGGATCCATTGTATAGCAGTATCAATCATCTTTTCAGATAATCAACGTTTTTTTGCAACCAGATCTAAGATACTTAAGCTCTGAAAAAACCTTAAACAAAAAATTACTTTCTTAATAAATTCTTAAGAAAAAAGTTCTTCCATAGAAAATAAACCCAGACGGTAGGCCAAAACCACACAGAGTTTGGATCCATTTTATAGCAGTATCAATCAACTTTTCAGATAATCAACGTTTTCTTGCAACCAGATCTAAGATACTTAAGCTCTGAAAAAACCTTAAACAAAAAATTACTTTCTTAATAAATTCTTAAGAAAACAGTTCTGCCATAGAAAATAAACGCGATTCTTCCCAAGTTTTTAAAGTCAAAATTTCGTAAAAAATACCTCACAAAAATCAAAATTTTTGCATTTCAAGGCTTTGCCCAGACGGTAGGGCAAAACCACACAGAGTTTGAATCCACTTTATAGCAGTATCAATCAACTTTTCAGATAATCAAAGTTCTTTACAACCAGGTCTAAGATACTTAAGTTATGTGAAAAAACAAACCGCATCTTCTAAAACACATTAAACAAAAAAGTACAACATTTTGAAAATACTTAAAAGAAAAGTTCTGCCATAGAAAATGATCCCGACTTTTCCCGAATTTTTAAATTCAAAATTTCGTACTAAATACCTCACAAAAATCAACATTTTTGCATTTAAAGCCTTTACCCAGACGGTAGGCCAAAACCACACAGGTTTTGGATCCATTTTATAGCAGTATCAATCAGCTTTTCAGATAACCAAAGTTTTTACAACAAAAATTAAGATACTTAAGTTATGTGAAAAAACAAAGCGCTACTTCTAGAAAACCTTAAACAAAAAAGTACAATCTTTGAAAATTCTTAAAAGAAAAGTTCTGCCATAGAAAATAAACCCGACTTTTCCCGAGTTTTTAAAGTACAAATTTCGTACAAAATACCTCACAAAAATCAACATTTTTGCATTTCAAAGCTTTACCCAGACGGTAGGCCAAAACCACACAGAGTTTGGATCCATTTTATAGCAGTATCAATCATCTTTTCAGATAATCAACGTTTTTTTGCAACCAGATCTAAGATACTTAAGCTATGAAAAAACCTTAAACAAAAAATTACTTTCTT
>NW_022998195.1:0-1331 GCF_900245975.1 Drosophila guanche | reverse complement strand
TTTTTAAGAACTTATTAAGGAAGTAATTTGTGGTTTAATGTATTTTCAGAGGTTTCGTTTTGTTTTTTCACATAACTTAAGTATCTTAGATCTGGTTCCAAAAAACTTTGATTATCTGAAAAGTTGATTGATTCTGCTATAAAATGGATCTAAACTTTGTGTGGTTTTGGCTTACCGTCTGGGTAAAGCTTTGAACTACAAAATAGTTGATTTTTGTGAGGTATAGTGTACGAAATTTTGACTTTAAAAACTCGGGTTTATTTTCTATGGCAGAACTTGTTTTTTAAGAACTAGGTAAGTAAGTAATTTTAAGTTTAAGGTTTTTTCAGAGGTTGCGCTTTGTTTTTTCACATAACTTAAGTATCTTATCTTTGGTTGTAAAAAACTTTGATTATCTGAAAAGTTGATTGCTACTGCTATAAAATGGATCCAAACTGTGGGGTTTTGGCTTACCGTCTGGGTAAAGCTTTGAAATGCAAAAATGTTTATTGATGTGAAATTATTTTTTCGATATTTTTACTTTAA
The DNA here is from genome assembly GCF_900245975.1 of Drosophila guanche. NCBI lineage: Eukaryota > Metazoa > Arthropoda > Insecta > Diptera > Drosophilidae > Drosophila > Drosophila guanche. Next base: position 806 of record NW_022998195.1, on the reverse strand, counting down.
AAACTCGGGAAAAGTCGGGTTTATTTTCTATAGCAGAACTTGTTTTTTATGAACTTATTAGGGATGTAATTTTTAGTTTAAGGATTTTTCAGAGGTTGCGGTTTGTTTTTTTACATAACTTAAGCATCTTAGATCTGGTTGCAAACAACTTTGATTATCTGAAAAGTTGATTGATACTGCTATAAAATGGATCCAAACTGTTTGTGGTTTTGGCCTACCATCTCGGAAAAGCTTTAAAATGCAAAATAATTGATTTTTGTGAGGTATATTGTACGAAATTTTGACTTTAAAAACTCGGGAAAAGTCGGGTTTATTTTCTATGGCAGAACTTGTTTTTTTAGGAACTTATTTAGGATGTAATTTTTAGTTTAAGGTTTTTTCAGAGGTTGCGGTTTGTTTTTTCCCATAACTTAGGTATCTTAATTTTGATTGTAAAAAACTTTAATTATCTGAAAAGTTGATTGATACTGCTATAAAATGGATCCAAACTGTGTAGTTTGGCTTACCGTCTGGGTAAAGCTTTGAAATGCAAAAATGTTTATTGATGTGAGATTTTTTTTCGATATTTTTACTTTAAAAACTCGGGAAAAGTCGGGTTTATTATCTATGGCAGAACTTGTTTTTTTAAGAACTTATTTAGAATGTAATTTTTAGTTTAAGGTTTCTTCAAAGGTTGCGGTTTGTTTTTTCACATAAATTAAGTATCTTAGATCGGGTTGCAAAAAACTTTGATTATCTGAAAAGTTGATTGTTTTATGAAGTTTTATTTTCTATGGCAGAACTTGTTTTTTAAAACTTATTAAGGA
>NW_022998194.1:0-1332 GCF_900245975.1 Drosophila guanche | reverse complement strand
GTTATGTGAAAAAACAAACCGCAACCTTTGAAAAAACCTTAAACTAAAAATTACAACCTTAATAAGTTCCTAAAAAACAAGTTCTGCCATAGAAAATAAACCCGACTTTTCCCTAATTTTTAAAGTAAAAATATCGAAAAAAAAAATCTCACATCAATCAACATTTTTGCATTTTAAAGCTTAACCCAGACGGTAGGCCGAAACCACAAACAGTTTAGATCCATTTTATAGCAGTATCAATCAACTTTTCAGATAATCAAAGTTTTTTACAACCAATATTAAGATACTTAAGTTATGTGAAAAAAAAGCGCAACCTCTGAAAAAACTCAAACTTACAACTACTTAATTAATAAGTTCTTAAAAAACAAGTTCTGCCATAGAAAAAAAACCCGAGTTTTTAAAGTCAAAATTTCGTACAAAATACCTCACAAAAATCAACATTTTTTCATTTCAAAGCTTTACCCAGACGGTAGGCCAAAACCACACAGAGTTTGGATCCATTTTATAGCAGAATCAATCAACTTTTCAGATAATCAAAGTTTTTTACAACCAAAATTAAGATACTTAAGTTATGTGAAAAAACAAAGCGCAACCTCAGAAAAAACCTTACACTTAAAATTACTTACTTACCTAATTCTTAAAGAACAAGTTCTGCCATACAAAATAAACCCGAGTTTTTAAAGTAAAAATTTCGAAAACAAAAATTCTCACAACAATCAACATTTTTGCATTTCAAAGCTTTTCCGAGATGGTAGGCCAAAACCACAAACAGTTTGGATCCGTTTTTCAGCAGTATCAATCAACTTTTCAGATAATCAAAGTTTTTTGCAACCAGATCTAAGATACTTAAGTTATGTAAAAAACAAACCGCAACCTCTGAAAAAACCTTAAACTAAAAATTACAACGTTAATAAGTTTATAAAAACAAGTTCTGCCATAGAAAATAAACCCGACTTTTCCCGAGTTTTTTAAGTAAAAATATCGAAAAAAAAAATCTCACATCAATCAACATTTTTGCATTTCTTTACCCAGACGGTAGGCCAAACCCACAAACAGTTTGGATCCATTTTATAGCAGTATCAATCAAATTTTCAGATAATCAAAGTTTTTTACAACCAAAATTAAGATACTTCAGTTATGTGAAAAAACAAACCGCAACCTCTGAAAAAACCTTAAACTTAAAATAACTTCCTTAATAAGTTCTTAAAAAACAAGTTCTACCATAGAAAATAAACCGGAGTTTTCAAAGTCAAAATTTCGTACAATATACCTCACAAAAATCAACTATTTTGCATTTCAAAGCTTTACCCAGACGGTAGGCCAAAACCACAC
>NW_022998193.1:0-1332 GCF_900245975.1 Drosophila guanche | reverse complement strand
CATTGCGGTTTGTTTTTTCACATTACTTAAGTATCTTAGATCTGGTTCCAAAAAACTTTGATTACAAAAAAAATTGACGCAAACTGTGTGTGGTTTTGGCCTACCGTCTGGGTAAAGCTTTGAAATTCAAAAATTTTGGTTGTTGTGTGAGATTTTTATTGTCGAAATATTGACTTTAAAATCTCGGGAACAGTCGGGTTTATTTTCTATGGTAGAACTTTTCTTTTAAGAATTTTCAAAGTTTGTATTTTTTTTGTTTAAGGATTTTTCAGAGCTTGCGGTTTGTTTTTTCACATAACTTAAGTATCTTAGATCTGGTTGCAAAAAACTTTGATTATCTGAAATTGATTGATACTGCTAAAAAAATTGATCTAAACTGTGTGTGGTTTTGGCTTTCCGTCTGGGTAAAGCTTTGAAATGCAAAAATTTTGGTTGTTGTGAGATTTTTCTTTTCGAAATATTGAATTTAAAAACTCGGGAACAGTCGGGTTTATTTTCTATGGCAGAACTTTTTTTTAGGAACTTATTAAAGATGTAATTTTTAGTTTAAGGTTTTTTAAGAAGTAGCGGTTTGTTTTTTCACATAACTTAAGTATCTTAGATCTGGTTGCAAAAAACTTTGATTATCTGTAAAGTTGATTGATACTGCTATAAAATGGATCCAAACTGTGTGTGGTTCTGGCCTACCGTCTGGGTAAAGCTTTGAAATGCAAAAATTTTGATTTTTGTGAGGTATTTTTCATGACATTTTGACTTTACAAATTCGGGAACAGTCGGGTTTATTTTCTATGGCAGAACTTTTCTTTTAAGAATTTTCAAAGTTTGTACTTTTTTGTTTAAGGTTTTTTCAGAGATTGCGGTTGGTTTTTTCACATAACTTAAGTATCTTAGATCTGGTTGCAAAAAACTTTGATTATCTGAAATTGATTGATACTGCTAAAAAAATTGATCTAAACTGTGTGTGGTTTTGGCTTTCCGTCTGGGTAAAGCTTTGAAATTCAAAAATTTTGGTTGTTGTGTGAGATTTTTATTGTCGAAATATTGACTTTAAAATCTCGGGAACAGTCGGGTTTATTTTCTATGGTAGAACTTTTCTTTTAAGAATTTTCAAAGTTTGTATTTTTTTTGTTTAAGGTTTTTTCAGAAGTTGCGGTCTGTTTTTTCACATAACTTAAGTATCTTAGATCTGGTTGCAAAAAACTTTGATTATCTAAAAGTTGATTGATCCTGCTAAAAAATTGATCCAAACTGTGTGTGGTTTTGGCCTACCGTCTGGGTAAAGCTTTGAAATGCAAAAATGTTGGTTGTTGTGAGATTTTTATTGTGCTTTAT
>NW_022998192.1:0-1332 GCF_900245975.1 Drosophila guanche | reverse complement strand
AAAGAGTAACAAACTTTGAAAATTTTTAAAAGAAAAGTTCTTCCATAGAAAATAAACCCGACTTTTCCCGAATTTTTAAAGTCAAAATTTTGTAAAAAATACCTCACAAAAATCAACATGTTTGCATTTCAAGGCTTTACCCAGACGGTTGGCCAAAACCACACAGAGTTTGGATCCATATTATAGCAGTATCAATCAAGTTTTCAGATAATCAAAGTTTTTTACAACCAAAATTAAGATACTTAAGTTATGTAAAAAAAACAAACCGCAACCTCTGAAAAAACCTTAAACTTAAAATTACTTTCTTAATAAGTTCTTAAAAAACAAGTTCTGACATAGAAAAAAAAAACCCGAGTTTTTAAAGTAAAATTTCGTACAAAATACCTCACAAAAATGACCATTTTTTCATTTTAAAGCTTAACCCAGACGGTAGGCCAAAACCACACAGTTTGGATCCATTTTAAAGGAGTATCAATCAACTTTTCAGATAATCAAAGTTTTTTACAACCAAAATTAAGATACTTAAGTTATGTGNGAATTTTTAAAGTCAAAATTTTGTAAAAAATACCTCACAAAAATCAACATGTTTGCATTTCAAGGCTTTACCCAGACGGTTGGCCAAAACCACACAGAGTTTGGATCCATATTATAGCAGTATCAATCAACTTTTCAGATAATCAAAGTTTTTTACAACCAAAATTAAGATACTTAAGTTATGTAAAAAAAACAAACCGCAACCTCTGAAAAAACCTTAAACTTAAAATTACTTTCTTAATAAGTTCTTAAAAAACAAGTTCTGACATAGAAAAAAAAAACCCGAGTTTTTAAAGTCAAAATTTCGTACAAAATACCTCACAAAAATAACCATTTTTTCATTTTAAAGCTTAACCCAGACGGTAGGCCAAAACCACACAGTTTGGATCCATTTTAAAGGAGTATCAATCAACTTTTCAGATAATCAAAGTTTTTTACAACCAAAATTAAGATACTTAAGTTATGTGCAAAAACAAACCACAACCTCTGTAAAAACCTTAAACTAAAAATTACATCCTTAATAAGTTCCTAAAATACAAGTTCTGCCAAAGAAAATAAACCCAACTTTTCCCGAGTTTTTAAAGTAAAAATATCGAAAAAAAAAAAAAATCTCACAACAATCAACATTTTTGCATTTCAAAGCTTTTCCGAGACGGTAGGCCAAAACCACACAGAGTTTGGATCCATTTTATAGCAGAATCAATCAACTTTTCAGATAATCAAAGTTTTTTTGCAACCAGATCTAAGATAATTAAGTTATGAAAAAAAAAAACAAACCGCAAGCTCTAAAAAAAACCT
>NW_022998191.1:0-1332 GCF_900245975.1 Drosophila guanche | reverse complement strand
CTTAAAAAACAAGTTCTGCCATAGAAAATAAAACCAACTTTTCCCGAGTTTTTAAAGTCAAAATTTCGAAAAAAAAAATCTCACAACAATCCACATTTTTGCATTTCAAAGCTTTTCCGAGACGGTAGGCCAAAACCACACAGAGTTTGGATCCACTTTATAGCAGAATCAATAAACTTTTCAGATAGTCAAAATTATTTACAACCAAAATTCAGATTCTTAAGTTATGTGAAAAAACAAACCACAACCTCTGAAAAAACCTTAAACTAAATAGAAAATAAAACCGACTTTTCCCGAGTTTTTAAAGTCAAAATTTCGAGAAAAAAAAAATCTCACAACAATCCACATTTTTTCATTTCAAAGTTTTTCCGAGACGGTAGGCCAAAACCACACAGAGTTTGGATCCACTTTATAGCAGTATCAATCAACTTTTAAGATAGTCAAAATTATTTACAACCAAAATTCAGATTCTTAAGTTATGTGAAAAAACAAACCACAACCTCTGAAAAAACCTTAAACTAAATAGAAAATAAAACCGACTTTTCCCGAGTTTTTAAAGTCAAAATTTCGAAAAAAAAAAAAATCTCACAGCAATCCACATTTTTGCATTTCAAAGCTTTTCCGAGACGGTAGGCCAAAACCACACAGAGTTTGGATCCATTTAATAGCAGTATCAATCAACTGTTTAGATAATCAAGGTTTTTTACAACCAAAATTAAGATACTTAAGTTATGTGAAAAAACAAACCGCAACCTATGAAAAATCAAAGTAATCAAAGTTATTTACAACCAGGTCTAAGATGGTTAAGTTATGTGAAAAAACAAACCGCTACTTCTAAAAAACCTTAAACAAAAAAGTAACAAACTTTGAAAATTTTTAAAAGAAAAGTTCTTCCATAGAAAATAAACCCGACTTTTCCCGAATTTTTAAAATCAAAATTTTGTAAAAAATACCTCACAAAAATCAACATGTTTGCATTTCAAAGCTTTACCGAGACGGTAGGCCAAACCCACACAGAGTTTGGATCCATTTTATAGCTGAATCAATCAACTTTTCAGATAATAAAAGTTTTTTACAACCAAAATTAAGATACTTAAGTTATGTGAAAAACCAACCACAACATCTGAAAAAACATTAAACTAAAAATTACAAAATTACAAGTTCTTAAAAAACAAGTTCTGCCATAGAAAATAAAACCAACTTTTCCCGAGTTTTTAAAGTCAAAATTTCGAAGAAAAAAAAAATCTCACAACAATCAACATTTTTGCATTTCAAAGCTTTTCCGAGACGGTAGGCCAAAACCACACAGAGTTTGGATCCATTTTATAGCAG
>NW_022998190.1:0-1333 GCF_900245975.1 Drosophila guanche | reverse complement strand
CATAGAAAATAAACCCGAGTTTTTAAAGTCAAAATTTCGTACAATATACCTCACAAAAATCAACTATTTTGCATTTCAAAGCTTTACCCAGACGGTAGGCCAAAACCACACATAGTTTGGATCCATTTTATGGCAGAATCAATCAACTTTTCAGATAATCAAAGTTTTTTGCAACCAGATCTAAGATACTTAAGTTATTTTAAAAAAACAAACCGAAACCTCTGAAAACACATTAAACCACAAATTACTTCCTTAATAAGTTCTTAAAAAACAAGTTCTGCCATAGAAAATAAACCCGAGTTTTTAAAGTAAAAATTTCGAAACCAAAAATCTCACAACACTCAACATTTTTGCATTTCAAAGCTTTTCCGAGATGGTAGCCCAAACCACAAACAGTTTGGATTCATTTTATAGCAGTATCAATCAACTTTTCAGATAATCAAAGTTTTTTGCAACCAGATCAAAGATACTTAAGTTATGTAAAAAAAACAAACCGCAACCTCTGAAAAAACCTTAAACTAAAAATTACAACCTTAATAAGTTCCTAAAAAACAAGTTCTGCCATAGGAAATAAACCCGACTTTTCCCGAGTTCTTGAAGTCAAAATTTGGGAAAAAAAAATCTCACCACAATCAAAATTTTTGCATTTCAAAGCTTAACGCAGACGGTAGGCCAAAACCACACAGAGTTTGGATCCATTTTATAGAAGAATCAATCAACTTTTCTGATAATCAAAGTTTTTTGCAACCAGATCTAAGATACTTAAGTTATGTAAAAAAACAAACCGCAACCTTTGAAAAAACCGTAAACTAAAAATTACAACCTTAATAAGTTCCTAAAAAACAAGTTCTGCCATAGAAAATAAACCCGACTTTTCCCGAGTTTTTAAAGTCAAAATTTGTAAAAAAAAATCTCACAACAATCAACATTTTTGCATTTTAAAGCTTAACCCAGACGGTAGGCCAAAACCACACGGAGTTTGGATCCCTTTTATAGCAGTAGCAATCAACTTTTCTGATAATCAAAGTGTTTTACAACCAAAATTAAGATACTTAAGTTATGTGAAAAAACAAACCGCAACCTCTGAAAAAACCTTAAACTTAAAATAACTTCCTTAATAAGTTCTTAAAAAACAAGTTCTGCCATAGAAAATAAACCCGAGTTTTTAAAGCAAAAATTTCGAAAAAAAATCTCACAACAATCCACATTTTTGCATTTCAAAGCTTAACCCAGACGGTAGGCCAAAACCACACGGAGTTTGGATCCATTTTACAGCAGTAGCAATCAACTTTTCAGATAATCAAAGTTTTTTACAACCAAAATTAAGATACTT
>NW_022998189.1:0-1333 GCF_900245975.1 Drosophila guanche | reverse complement strand
AATTTGTCCTTACATATGGTATGGGGAAAATATCTAGATGGCAATGTCTGATACTTTATATGGTTTGATATGTATATAATTGTTACTATTTACGAATAATTTTTAAGTGTTTATGTGTTTCTTGTATTAAAATACGAGAACAAATGATTATTAAGAGGCACTCCCTATTGAAGGCGCCCGATTTGCGGAAGCCGTGGCAAAAAACCTCTATAGGGAGTGGTGTCGTGCTTGGTATATTTCATATGATGAAGAAATTAAAATTTGTCCTTACATATGATATGGGGAAAATACCTAGATGGCAATGTCTGATACTTTATTTGGTTGGATATGAATATAATTGTTACTATATATGAATAATATTGAAGTGTTTGTGTGATTCTTGTATTAAAATACGAGAACAAATGACTGTTAAGGGGCACTCTCGATTGTAATCACCCGATTTGAGGAAGCCGTGGCAGAAAACCTTTATAGGGAGTGGTGTCGTGCTTGGTATATTTCATATGATGAACAATTTAAAATTTGTCCTTACATATGGTATGGGGAAAATACCTAGATGGCAATGTCTGATACTTTATNAATATTGAAGTGTTTGTGTGTTTCTTGTATTAAAATACGAGAACAAATGACTGGTAAGAGGCACTCTCGATTGTAATCACCCGATTCGCGGAAGCCGTGGCAAAAAACCTCTATAGGGAGTGGTGTCGTGCTTGTTATATTTCATATGATGAACAATTTAAAATTTGTCCTTACATATGATATGGGGAAAATACCTAGACGGCAATGTCTGATACTTTATATGGTTTGATATGTATATAATTGTTACTATATACGAATAATATTGAAGTGTTTGTGTGTTTCTTGTATTAAAATACGAGAACAAATGACTGTTAAGGGGCACTCTCGATTGTTATCACCCGATTTGCGGAAGCCGTGGCAGAAAACCTCTATAGGGAGTGGTGTCATGCTTGCTATATTTCATATAATGAACAATTTAAAATTTGTCCTTACATATGATATGGGGAAAATACCTAGATGGCAATGTTTGATACTTTATATGGTTTGATATGTATATAATTGTTACTATATACGAATAATATTGAAGTCTTTGTGTGTTTCTTGTATTAAAATACGACAACAAATGACTACTTAGAGGCACTCCCTATTGAAGGCACCCGATTTGCGGAAGCCGTGGCAAAAAACCTCTATAGGGAGTGGTGTCGTGCTTGGTATATTTCATATGATGAAGAATTTAAAATTTGTCCTTACATATGATATGGGGAAAATACCTAGATGGCAATGTCTGATACTTTATATGGTTTGATATGTATATAAT